>NC_142353.1:18915000-19067647 GCF_059441175.1 Urocampus carinirostris | reverse complement strand
TGAACCCCCTGAGTGCGACTCTTCTGCACCTGAACCCCCTGAGTGCGACTCTTCTGCATCGGCCTGACCTGAGTGCGACTCTTCTGCATCGGCCTGACCTGAGTGTGACTCTTCTGCACCTGAACCCCCTGAGTGCGACTCTTCTGCATCGGCCTGACCTGAGTGCGACTCTTCTGTAGAGGCCTGTCCTGTTTACCCGTTCTGATTTTGCCTGTCCTGTTTACCTGTTCTGATTCTGCCCTGATTTTGCCTGTCCTGTTCTCGTCGGTTCTGCCTGTCTGTTATCCCCTGTCCAGCTTGCCCGCCGGACCCCCCCCTGCCGAGCGCCGATTCCGATCCGCCCGACGCAGATGGCGCCTGCCTCTCCCCGTTCCTGCGTGTTCGGAGGAGGGAGCGGGGTTGCCCCAATCGTGAGCGTCGAACCATTCCGGGGCGTGAGGTTGTAATTTTTTCTTTTTTGGGACCTCGGGAGCTGTCCCTTAAGAGGGGGGCTCTGTCACGGTCGCCTTGGTGACCAGTCTGCCCCGCCCCCTGGGCAACAGCTGAAAGCAGTTCCACTAATGGTGGGTCTGTATTTAAGGCTGCATGGTGGGCTCTGCGGTTGCGGGTTCATTACTACTCATTCTTCACAATCCCGGTCTGTTATGCCTTGTCCTGTTTAGTCTGTTATGCCTTGTCCTGTTTAGTCTGTTATGCCTTATCCTGTTTTAGTCTGTTATGCCATGTCCCGTTGAGTTCGTGCCGGAGGAACTCTGTATTGTTCTGTTTTGCCCCGGAGTATTGGGCGACTTTTATTTTATTAAATAAAACTTACGGATCGTCAACGCATTTGAGTTCTCCCTTCATGCCTCCTGCCTCTGTTCTGGTCCGGTCACCTTCCACGCCACCACGTCTCGTGACACCAATTCTGGGTGGACAAGAAAAAACAGGTAAGAATGGAACTCACGGAAATAAAGTGTTAAAAACTGTGGTCCACGGCAGGGATTTAAAATACTGTCAGGACAGAGTTTACCAGCAGAGGTCTGCTGCAGCAACCAAGCTTACATAGTCTGTTTATTAGCGAATTCTAGGTAGGTGTATGTCATCAGAGCAGCAGCCCCCTCTCACACACTACCTACACGAAAAAAAAGGGAAGCAAAAAACACAAACAAATCCCAAGAACATTTCTCCAGGCATGGTGTATAGGAAAAATAGTTTTATAAAACAAAGAGACTACATTTCAGCACACCTTTCCCCTAAATTCCATGCCTATGTTTGGGCTATTGATTTCCCGTTGGTTTGTTGTTACTGTGTCAGCCACACCCCATCTCCACATGCCCCCTACCATTAGCTACTGGAGACACAGAACCGAATATGTGCATGTAAACTCACCCCCTGGTTTCAGTATTTTATAGTTGTACATTTTTCTTTGATGCGAGTATATACAGTAGGGAGAATATCTTTGTGAGGAAAATTCAGCGTCTTTGAAGTGCCGCCAACAACTGTATTCAATTGTACTATATAGGGAAATATAAATGTGACCAGCGTACTTGATGTTGCAGGCGAATTAAGGGTTGTATCCGAACATAACTATTCAGCAATCTGAGGACACTACTTTATGATCTGCTTTAAATAAAGCTAAGAAACGGAATATGTTGTAATGACAGTTGAGTCACAAAGTATTATTCACTTATTTACTCCCACTGACAGCTATGAACGTCAAATACAGCAGACCGTGGGATGTATTCTGAACGTCCCCTCTTTACGGCATTTACTCCACTGCACGACATCAATAATGAATTATTCGGAAACAACATCTCAGTGTGTAATTTAGTTTTATCAGACCCTCTCTCAACCCTCTCTAAAAATGTGGGGATTAATGTAAAGGCATCTTCAAAAGGTATGAAAATCCTTACAGGGTTTGAAATCCGTTTTGTTTTCAATGCACCCTCCCTGCATCCACCCGCAACTCCACTCAACCAGCTCAAATCCCGTCAAAGTCAAATACAATTTAATTTTTCTTTTATATGTAAATATGCTGATTATGTTATGTAATCATATTCATATATAATACACATTAGTGCTTACTACATACTATTTCGCTTTTATCTTGGATATTTAAGGTTCTCAATTAATTACCTTAGGTTTCTATACCCCGCTATAAGGCCATTGCATTTTGCTACCCCCACCCTAGAATTGATGGATGCCATATCCCAGAGTTTGCTGTATATATATTTTTCACTAGTCTGGCAGAAAATGAGTTACTAACGCGTTACAGTACTAGTTACTGAGAAAAGTAAGAAATGTGTGCATTTGAAACGTGTTCCTTTGTAACGCTCTAATTTCAATACCTGTTGCCATACAATCACTATTACAATGCTGTATAAGAACTTAAATGTGACTATAGAGATTAGAAGGAAAAGACAATTACCCCCCACACCATCCCCCCAGGAAGTTTCATCGGAAATCATACAGAAGAAATGGAAAGGGAAACAGAAAACAAACAAAAAAATAAAAAGAGCATTATTTTCATCTCCACTGAAGCGCATTGTTTGATTTCCTAGATGTATTGTCAAAAGCAACTTGGAGGATCCGCACCACAGAAAACAATCACAGCATCCGGCAAAGAATTATATGACATCATAAAACGGTTAACCTTTTAATTTTGAGACATTCTCAGAGGATTAAAGCATCAGTCAATGCTGACATCCAGTCACGCCCTCACTCTATTGCAATCAAATGTTTGTCCACCGATGTCCTCCCTGAAGGGCTCCTCTTAATCGGCCTCAGACGTTGGATTAGGGATTAGGAGGATTGGGTGCTGATGGCGGCCCGTGCAGGGCCGCACTCAAGGAACGGGACAAGAAGAAGAAAAAAAAAAGAAAAGTGATAGGCCCACTAATGCCCTTAAAGCTGACCTGGCTTCTGCTCATGTGACGTTATTGAGTCTTTGTGTCGTGTGTTTTTATAAGGCGGAGCTTGGCAAAGTGCTTCATGTAAGAAAACAAAAACACAACATAATTTTCAGAGAACTTCATTTCTGATTAGTTGGTTGGTTGGTTGGTCGGTCGGTCGGTCGGTCGGTCGGTCGGTCGGTCGGTCGGTCGGTCGGTCGGTTAATGTAATGGTTTTTGGAATGGTTGGTTGGTCGGTTGGTGGAATGGTTTTTGAAATGGTTGCTTGGTCGATTGGTGGAATTTTTTTTTAAATGGTTGGTTGGTCCGTCGGTGTAATGGTTTTTGGAATGGTTGGTTGGTCGGTCGGTGTAATGGTTTTTGGAATGGTTGGTCGGTCTGTGTAATGGTTTTTGGAATGGTTATTTGGTCGGTATGTGAAATGGTTTTTGGAATGGTTGGTTGGTCGGTGGGTGTAATGGTATTTAGAATGGTTGGTTGGTCGGTCGGTGTAATGGTATTTGTAATGGTTTGTTGGTCGGTTGGTGTAATGGCTTTTGGAACGGTTGGTTGGTCGGTCAGTATAATGGTATTTGAAATGGTTGGTTGGTCGGTCAGTGTAATGGTATTTGTAATGGTTGGTTGGTCGGTCAGTGTAATTGTATTTGGAATCGTTGGTTGGGTGATCGATGTAATGGTTTTTGTAATGGTTGGTTGGTCGATTGGTGTAATGGTTTTTTGTAATGGTTGGTTGGTCGGTTGGTATAATGGGTTCTTAAAATGGTTGGTCAGTTGGGGTAATGGTTTTTGGAATGGTTGGTTGGTCGGTCTTTGTAATGGTTTTTGGAATGGTTAGTTGGTCAGTCGGTGTAATGGTATTTGGATTGGTTGGGTGGTCGTTCGGTTGGTTTTCATTGGTTTTGAAGGCCTCAGGGATGATTCTGAGCCTGGCGATTGGTATCCGCTGAAATGTGATTGGCTAAATGCTTCAATATGAAAGCAAGCATACATCTGGAAGCAACACAACCAGCGAAAGAAAAGTTTATTGAACAGTTTTGAGTTATTGTTTTTGGGATCAGCATATCAGCAAAGATGGTTGACCTCAATTGATAAATTAAAAATAATACAATATAATACAAATTATTATAATATGATAGAATATCGTTTCACATAATGTAATATGATATAATTTAAATTTGTTCTGCAAAAAAAATCCCAATTGACATAAATGATTCTGTATCTAAAAAATCTGAAAGATAATGACTTGTGGGGTTGGAGATTATTATTTAAAAATAAAAACGCAGTGGTGGAAAAA
This sequence comes from Urocampus carinirostris, assembly GCF_059441175.1. Lineage (NCBI taxonomy): Eukaryota > Metazoa > Chordata > Actinopteri > Syngnathiformes > Syngnathidae > Urocampus > Urocampus carinirostris. The sequence goes on along the minus strand of NC_142353.1, from coordinate 19,063,459 downwards.
AGACTACATGAAACGAAAGCATTTTTTTCAGGTCTTCTATGAATTTCTTAAACCCTTGAAATACTCAAAATATGCGTTTTTTCTGCCCTAGTAGTGCCTAAAACATATTGTAGGAAGAAAAGAAAGAATTCTCTGATGAAAAATGAGCAATAATATGAGAGATGTTCATGAACGGAGATACGGACTACACATCAGACAGGCTTTGATTTTCTCTTTGATCAGAAAAATAAAGCTTGCTTCCCCCCTGCCCTCTACCCTCACACACTCACACAGAAAAAAAACTACCACCAACCGACTAGCGGCAAGCTGAGCAGAAAGACAGGCATGACCTTGTGGTGGCGCCCGGTCAACTGCACAGCAAGAGTCAAGAGCAAGCATTCTGAGGACAAACCAGCTTCATTTTGGAATTAGGTGCTGTGGGCTGATGAAACAAAAAATGAGTTATTTGCACATAATCAAACGTTCGAAAAATTTGGTGGTGGTTCCATCATGCTGCGTGGTCAGTGGAATCAGTTTCAGTAGATACTAAGGAACAATGTTCATGAATCAGCGACAGAATTGAAGTTGCGCTGGGGATGAATTCTTCATTCAACATGGCAATGACCATTAACACAGCTCAAATGCCACTGAGGCATTGGTACAAAAGAACAAGTACAATGTTCGCGAACGGCCATCTCTCAGCCCTTTGATTTCAATACTACCTGCGAGCAAAGCAAGGGTGGTGAAATTATATATATATATATATATATATATATATATATATATATATATATATATATATATATATATATATATATATATATATATATATATACAGTTTATACAGTATATATATACATATATATATATAGATAGATAGAGGGATAGATAGAGAGATAGAGAGATAGATAGATAGATAGATAGAGAGAGAGAGAGAGAGAGAGAGAGAGAGAGAGAGAGAGAGAGAAAGCGAGATAGATAGATAGATAGCTAGATAGATAGATAGATAGATAGATAGATAGAGAGAGAGAGAGAGAGAGAGAGAGAGAGAGAGAGAGAGAGAGGGACGGACGGACGGACGGACGGATAGATACTTTATTCATCCCCGTAGGGGAAATTCACACTTCCAGCAGTATCCTTGTGTTGAAAAAAATAATAATAAAACGAAAGATATAGAATACAAAATACCTGATATAACGTGTTGACATAGTATGTTGTTACTGTGTTATAAACAGGTTAACTAATGAAAGTAGGGTTAAAAAGATTCAGTGAACCAAAAAAACATAATTTTGCAAGAATCCCGATGACTGAGCACAGGTCTGTTAGCACTTCAGTTGTTCTCAGGGGGGCGGCTATGTTGGAGACCCCTTTTTCTACAGGCAGTCAAGTATATATACCTAAATTTGATAAATGTCCCAAAAGGCTGCCTCAGCACTTTTTGTTTTGCTGACTCAGCTTTTTTTTATTTCAGAAAGACATTCCCCTCTTTCCAAACAACAACAACTTTTAATTTCAACACAATGTCTTAAAGACATTTAGAAGGGTTGACCCAAATGTGAAAAAAAATCCCCCAAAAAGTGGTTGGTTTTGCTGAATCAGCATTTTTTTTCCCAAAATACTCTCCTTGGCAAGAACGACATTTAATATCAACACCATCTTTTACAGGCAGCTAAATAAGTTACCCTAGATATAAATATCTCCCCCAAAAAGCTTTATAATATTTTATATTATGTTTTGGGTTTTCCTGAATCAGCAGCTTTCCCAGAAAGACATTCTACTTTCTCCGAACAGAACAAGTTTGGCTAGGTTCACAATCATTTACAAGCAATCAAGTGGGTCACTCTAGAGTTAATGACCCTGCCAAAAAGGCAATTGCCATCAAAAATGGTTTGGCGTTTCATCACGGGTGAGGCTATAAAGCCACACAGCCAATCTAGTTGAAAATGTGTGATTTAAAGCGGGTTCTCCATGGTAAGACACCATCAAACCTGACTAGAGATGTTTTGTAAAGAATAATGGTAAAACATACCTTCATCCAGAATCAGATTGATGTAATGTTTCCGTTAGGAGGTCCACATTTACATTTGTTGAAGTAAATTATGCTCACGCTCTCTAAATCATATAAGCCTAATTTTACTTCTCACTGTGATTTTTTTGCTGTAACATATACATAACTAAAACAACAATTGTCAGGAAAACTTTTGAAATGATTAAGGATGTGTATGGTAATCCTGCAATGAAACTAACACTTCCTGTCACGAGGTGGAAGGGGTGACCGGACCAGAACGGAGGCAGGAGGCAGGAAGGGAGAACTCAATTGCGTACGATCAAAGCTTTTATTTACCAAAATAAAAGTTGTCCAAAAAACTCCCGGACAAAACAGAACAAAAACATTCTTACACTCAGAATGGTCAGGTACAGGTTTCCTCCGACTTAAACTAAACAGGACAAGGCATAACAGAACGGAAAAGGTGTATGAGCCAACACCCGCAATACCCACAACCCAACCTTAAATAGCAGCCACGCAATTAGCTGATCTGCTTCAGCTGGTGCCCAGGGGGCGGGGCAGACTGGTCGCCACGGCGACCATGACACTTCCATCGCTTTAAACATTGTGCATTTGTAACTAGTTCTGTTGAAAATATGACACATTCGTCTAATTGTGAATACATCTTTTCTTTTTTACTTTTACAATTACTGACCCAGTTGTGACCACCCTTGACTGACATGAACAGACGTCAATGTATAGCGACGCACACATGGATGCAGACTACACTGGCACTCTATGGGCCCGGTCACACAGCCTTTCACGGGCGTATCGCGGCTGAATCACGAGCAGAAATTTCTGCCCTTGAAGCAGACACTGTTGGACGCTTTGAGATGGCGATACAGACGAGATACAGCCGTGCGGCAAGAAAATTCACACGCGGTTGGCCGCGCGAAAAAGTTTTGCGCTGCTCAAAACTTTAGACCACGGGTAACCGCGGGCGGCACACGTGGTACACACGAGGTAAAGACGCGGTACAGACGCGGAACGACGTGCTACGGCCGCGGCCAGGGCGTGGTTACATGCGGAATTTTAGCGGGTAATCGCGGGTGGAGCACGGTCATAGCACGTTTGTTCTGCGCCTGTATCGCGGCGTTATCACGTGAATTAGCGTGTGGAACTCGTGTGACGGTCAAACGCCTTTCTCCGCGTATATTCAGCGTGATGTGCTCGAGATGTCAAGGGGTGAACATGGATCCCCGTCACCGTAGTGACCTCGTCTTAATCCATTTTTATTTCTTGACATTTCTTTTCATTTCATAACAAGATAATAAAATAAAAATGAAAAACTATTACAATAATAACATATTGGCTTCTTCTTTGGTGCCATAGCTTGAAATCTTGATCTTCATGGGACTGTGTCTTGAGCGGTTATGATTTCTACAGCCCGGCTCGGCAGCTTTTATACCCGTGGTCCACACGCGGAAAGGACGTGGAACTGACGCAATGAGGAAGCGGAACAGTCGCCGGCGTCTGTTTTGCGGGCATACCACGGATGAACAGCGGGTTGGCCAATTTTGCGCATTTTCTACCGCGGGCAACCACGAGCAAAAAAAAATCGCAAAATTTTTCCCGCAATACAGACGCAAAAGGCTGTGTGACCGGGCCCTAAGTGTGGTCATCAGGGTAGGTCAATTTTTAGTTTCCAAACCACGCACCACTTATTATTTATGACACATTTTGGGTTTAAACCTGGTGACTGGGTAAGCCCCAAGAAGCGGTCAGCAAACTTAAGAAGATGCCAGTGAAAGGGGCAGACACAATCTCGAGCAGCATTTGGAGTCAAGGTACCCGGTACAATTTACTGAGCTAGTCAGCAGTGGAAGAATGGCAAACAATCCAGGGGTGGCAGCTTGTCAACTGTATGTACATGAAGTTCACACAAGAGTCATGACATATAAACAAGATACGCTAACAGATAGTATTAGTCATGTAGAGCAAATTAGCCCAGCACAAAAATGACTTCCACATTCTTTGTATAAAACAACTCAGAACTTTGGCATGGATGCGTCCCCTTTCCAACGGCAAGTAAGTTGACGGCTTCATATTTAACTCCATGTTTGCTGGTTCTTGGCATTGAGCGTTTTTTTTTTTTTCTGTACAAGGGAATCTCCCCAAATCGATTAGCATCATAGTGGAAACTTTTTTTTTTGCTAGCATCTTTGCTAGTGCCCCTCCTTTTTTTCTATCACTGATTCTCTGTATTAAAAATTGTATGTTCTATATCAGCCTTGTTCATTGATTCAATTTTATTCATATCAGAACTCAAGGCGATAACATAATTTTATTTATTTTTTTATCAGTGTAGGAATTTCCAGCACCTTTCAGAGAAATACAAGGTTTAGGGTGGAGCACAAGCAACATCTAGAGGCAAATTTCTTTACTGATTGTAGGAAAGAATAATGCGTTTTAATCCAAACGATTTTCAAAATTTAAGCTAGAAAAATCCCTACACACGGTACATTGCTACTAATATGCTGCTGTTTCATACGATTGACAAACCAACGTTAAGAGATAATCTTCAATTTTGCAGTTGTTTACTGAAAGGTTTAGTTAAAGACCTCGGGACTTTTTACCTCACCTGTAAATTGTTCCTCAAAAGGTTTTAACCTAACAGGCTGAAATCCTGCACCGTTGTAGTTGTTTTAATAAAAGGAACATATTTTTAGGGTAATAGTGAATTCTTGATGAATTCTTGCCTTGATTTCTTGACCATTAAATTCTATTTCTTTATTAAGGTGTACAGTATATGTAATATTAAACACAAATAGAGAGCATGTCATTATTTGCTTTTAATGGGACTGCTCAAGCGCACTCACTGGCTGCTGAGGTCCGCATATTAGAGTTTAAATGAATTACTGCATATAGTCATGATTGTAGGAGTTCATTTATACCCTTACAATTATTTCATACATATTAAAATTGTACCTTTATTTAGTCATAAATATTGCACTTCATAATCATGTGTTTGAGCCTTATTGTTTACATTTTGGATTTCATGACCTGACTTCTTTGAATATGCATTAACTTAATTGTTATTCTACATTGTTTCAAGTGGCGTTTTTAAGGATGTTTTAGTTTGCAGTTAGCAGAAGGCCTTGAGTTGTATTAATACTTGCCAGACCTGGTGTGAAATAGGGAATTTTCCACTAGCCGTAGAGTTTAATTATGGCCTCCCAGTTAAAAATTATTTGTCAGCCATTTTGACAGTGCAAGCCAAGCAGTTGTCCTGTAGCTCATTTGTGTCCAGAATATTCTGTTACAATAAAACTTTCGAGAATCCGCTGATATTAGCTTCAGTGCTTGTTTTACCCATCACACAACCCGGATTTAAACGAAAATGCCAAGGAATAAAAACGCCTCCCTTCTTCAATATACACAAAATTCAAGCAAGGTATATGTTTGAGTTACAAAAATTGGAGGTCTCCTATTTGTTACTGCCATGAGTAGCATCGATGTTCATGCTGCATTTGACCACGTGATGGCAGAATTTCCTAACAAATACAAAGCACCAAATACCGCAAGTACTAGCTCTGCAGTTGACCAGCAGTTCGCGATCGACATTATGACCAGTCTTGATATAGAATCTATAGGACTTAGTCTAAGATCAGTTTAACCATAGTTTGCCATCAATTGGTGTAAGGTACTGCAATAACAGTCACTATATAGAGTTTTGCAAACTTAAGTAGTGTTTGAAAATTGCTTGTCCATCTATGAGAGGGTTAATTTAAAAATCCCACTAACTCTGTAAAAGAGGAAAGTTGTGGTCTGGAAGTGTACCTTTAACTTTAAACTGTGCAGCAGAGCAGCAAACCTCTATTATCATGCTGATCCTATTCAATGACGTTATCAGATTAAATGTTATCAAAAACACTTTCACAATTAACCTGTGACTATACCCCGCAGATTAATATTTTAAAACTCCCTATGACATTAGAAGAGTCAGTAAAACCATATTAGAAAACAAGTCATGTTTATTATGAAGGAAGATATTTCCTTGAAGCCACATTTCTTCGCTATCTCGTGCAGTAATCCAACAGGGGCCTGGCAACATCAGTTACAGTCGATATGGGGAAAGAAATTGCTAAGACACACTTGATGTGCAATACACGATGCACCAGAATCTCTTGTGGAGTTACATTAACTTTGTAACTCAAAAAGGACCTGGCAAGATATTTTTATTAAAATGAAGAAGGCCTTTTTAGTGGCTGTTTTTGTTTTGTTTTCCTGTGTAAGATAATGTCATTGAGTTGCAAAAACAAACATTATAATCAAATTACTCATGCCAAAAGCATAAAGAATAGGAAATTACTCTCTTTTGTAATCCCTTTGTAATACCATGGATTCCCAATAGCTACTTTTTGTTACGATTAAGCACAAAGGGATCCCAGGTTGATACACTTTTTTGAAAAAAAAAAAAAAAAAAAGAAAAGAAAACTAAAGTTATTTCTATGTTTTAACTTTGTTATTTGCAGGCACATCAGCTGTCTTCAGGGGGCAGCACATTAGAGAACCCTGGCATACACGTTCTTCATCTTGGGCTAGTGAGCATTTGATTACAAATCAAATTCATATAAATGTTAAAAGGCATAAAACAACCTTCTAACTTAATTTATTGAATTGATATCAAAACCAGAATGGCAGCGCAGAGGTGAGCACGTCTGCGGCACAGTTCTGAGGTCATGAGATCGAACCTTTCTGTGTGGAGTTTGCATGTTCTCCCTGTGCTTGCTTGGGTTTCCTCCGGGCTCTCCGGTTTCCTCCTACATTCCAAAAACATGCGTTCCAGGTTAATTGGCCGGTCCCAATTGTCCCTAGGTTTGCCCTGCGACTGGCTGGCAACCAGTTCAGGGTGTCCCCTGCCCATTGCCTGAAGATAGCTGAGATGGGCTCCACCACACCTGTGACCCTACTGAAGATAAGCGGTGCAGATAATGGATGGATGGATGGATATCAAACCAAACATGGTAAAAAAATTCAAAAATACTTCTTTGGCAATATACCTGCTCAATACTTTCTTTCATTTAGGGATAATTTACCTGATATTGGTGTAGAACAAGGGCAGTCTGCCAGTCTGAAATTAGCTGGTGTTCCCTCAAACGGAAAAAAATGAAAACAATATCTATTAAACTTTTATACTGTTTTTATCCTGGAGAGTCATGTCTTATCTTAATGTAAACAATGTTCACCATGTCTTTATCAATGAATACATACATTTGGAATTACTCATTCTAATTCAGAGCAGTCAGAATTTGTTTATGCATTCATGATCAACGAGGTATCGTATTTTACGCACTATAAGGCACACCTAAAAGCTTTCATTTTTAATATGGATCAATATAGAGTCACAACAGATTTTGCAATTACGGTAAGCAATTTTTACAGGCTCTTATAGGCTAAGGTGGGGTAAAACTAAGCCTGCAATTGGACAAAAAAGATGTGAATCACAAGTTAGGTTGGTTACAGCCTAGTGAAAATAATGTTATGGGGCTAAACAGACAGCTAGCAACAAGCAACTTCCATCGATGCAGAGATGCTTTTCTGCGTTTTTTTTTTTTTTCTTTTAATTTGTCGGCATTATCGCATGTTTGGGAGTACGTAAATATCTTCATCTTTTTTATGCTCATTGTAGCTAATTTGCATTGTGTCTAGGCTACCCTGCAATAACAAAAATGAAAAGAACAAAATTGATTCAATATCTTACTGGTTTTGTCGCTTGACCATTAATTCAGCCTAAATGTTATAAAAACAAATGAACTGTAACACATAGTCAGCGCTACAAAACCGATTCCTTCTGTAGCCTGGCTGTTGGTATGAACATTTTCCCACCTCCTAATTTATCTGTGAAGCTTTGTGGGAGATAAAGGGGAAAAAACAGTAACACAATAAGTCAAACTGAATGGGTCAATGAAAAGTGGTGTCCATTTTCCCCAAAAAATGACACGTTTTTTTAAGTCACAATACTAAAATGCAGTCTTTATCTTGTGCGGCAAAGCCAAGCAAAGGATGCAAATTGACGGTTATTACCGTTGATGTTTGGCTTTGCGACATTCTCACACAAAATAGACAAAAAAGACTGCGATTACAAAAGGCCGGATGCCATCAGGGTGGCTTCAATGACAACATTTCATCACACAGATGGCACAAAAAATGCTTCATATCCACAGTCCAACTCACGAGGGTGCTCTGCATGTTGTCGATGTTTTAAGGCCATTTTGACATTTGGTAAAAGGAAATAGAAACAATGACTTTCATGATGGTAATTAATCACCCGTTGTGCTTTTGGTAAGGTCTTTTTAACAAGAGTATCTCATTACTCATTAATTCATTTTATCGCATCAGTCCAATCTCTTGTTCTATGGCTATCACCTAAGAAATTTAAATTTCTACTCTCACATGTGGAAATATAAAAAAATATATAATATAATAAAATGAAATAGAAATGCAATTGTGTTTAAATGATGTAGTCTTCTTTTGTTTATGTTATGATTAAGACAATGGTGCTATCTTGTGAGGAGTACAGATGGGCCTCGGAGATTAATTAGCATAAATTATCCTTTCCATATGCAATACATGACAAGTTTCTATGTCTGATTGCATCCATGATTTATTCTTTGTGAACAACTATATTATTAATCTTTTGATACCAAGACTATTTTGCTATTTCTCATACTAATCACGGAGGGGTCTGATTCTTTTATTGTAGGTGCATGTCCACTGGGAGAGAGATAAACCAAAAATACAAATCCAGAAATCACAGCCCGGAACTACACGACAGGAGTTGGTCAATGACCTGAAAAGACCTGGGGCCACCGTTTCCAAGGTTACTGTAGGTAATACACTAAGATGTAATGGTTTGAAATCATGCATGGCACGAAAGGTTCCCCTGCTTAAATCGGCACATGTCAAGGCCTGTCTTAAGTTTGCACATGACCATTTGGATGATACAGAAGAGTCATGGGAGAAAGTTTGGTCGTCAGATGAGACCAAAATAGAACTTTTTGGTCATAAGTCTACTGAGCATGTTTGGAGGAAGAAGAATGAAGAGTACAATCCGAAGAACACCATCCTTACTGTGAAGCATTGGGGTGGTGGCATCATGCTTTGGGGATGTTTTGTGCACCTGAGACAGGACGGGTGCACTGCATTAAAAGATGGGATAACTGGGGCCATGTATTGTGAGATTTTGGGGAACAAACTTCTTCCCTCAGTCAGAGCATTGAAGATGGGTCGTGGCTGGGTCTTCAAACACAACAACAACCCTAAGCACACAGCCAGGAAAACCAAGGAGTGGCACCGTAAAAAACATATCAAGGTTCTAGCATGGCCCAGCCAGTCTCCACACCTGAACCCAATCGAAAATCTTTGGAGGGAGCTCAAACTCAGTGTTTCTCAGCGACAGCCCAGAAACCTGACTGATCTAGAGAAGATCTGTGTGGAGGAGTGGGCCAAGATCCCTCTTGCAGTGTGTGCAAACCTGGTGAAAGACTACGGCAAACGTTTGACTTCTGTAATAGCAAACAAAGGCTACTGTACAAAATATTTACATTAATTCTCTCAAGTGTTCAAATACTTGTTTGCAGCATTGGAGCTACCCGGAGCAATCCGGCTTCAACGCCGCTAAACAGAGACACGAAAGCCGGGGGGAATCGGAGAGGAGGCGGACTTGCTAACACGAGGTGATTTTCACAAAGAAAAGTTTTCCATCTGCCGCAGGGATGTCGAATTTTTGGACTGGCGTGACGTCATCCACTTCGCTACAAGCACCCCTAGGGCATCATGTTCATCTGTTAATAAACAACGGGGTAGACTGCTGGAAGTGTGAATTTCCCTACGGGGATGAATAAAGTATATATCTATCTATCTATCATATCACACAAATAAATTATTAAAAAATCCTGCATTGTGATTTCGGGATTTTTCTTTTTAGTTTATCCGTCTCACAGGGGACATGCACCTTCGATGAAAATTTCAGAAATAGCAAAATAGTAGGGTGTTCAAATACTTATTGTCTTCACTGTATATATGACTGCACAAGCAACCCTCACAGGTCAAATTCCCTGATCCCTCTACCCCTAGGGCACCAGTTCCTTTTGTTTTTGTGGCTCAATGAAACTAAAGTATAGCGTTGCACAGTAAAAAAAAAAAAATAACCTTGTAAGTTATAATCTTCTAAAAATTGTTGTTGCTAAATGTAATTGCACTTTTTTTTGCCTATTCATCCTGATAGTCCTTTATATTTTTTTCTTTCCAAAGTCTTCAGTACACGTTTTGCCCTGGAGTGCCATGACTAATCTTGTTGCCTACTATATTTCTCTATGTTGATATCAATGATAATAAAGACTATTCCATTCTATTCTATTTTATTCTATTCTATTGTGACAATGATGTAAACAGTGCATTATATCCAAAGTAACAAACAACGGTAAGAAATAATAGTCAAAATAGCGAACTGGTATCCCATGCAATCTCCTTGCTGGTGTCTAATATTAAAAACAGAAACTACCAGAATTAACCCTGACACCTTATTTTAAGTACTTGTTACTTATTTGACTGACCAAGGTGACATGACATCAGTCATGCTGGAATTAGTAAATCAAAAGTTTGATTAGCACATCACTGACAGCATGCAGGACACATGTGTTTAGTGAGGGTGTGTTTGAGAGTATTACCTGACTCAATGGTGGCCTGTACAAAAACAGTACAGTGTGTTTCTCTTTTACAGGGATATTTGGGAGCCAATTTAAAATAATTAGATGTGAAGAACAATGAAATGAAAAATGTGTCATTGTGAGCAGGGTGATTGGAAAACAAGCAAAGTACAACTCGGCTGCTATATCCTGTAAGCAACAAAACTTGATTTGGCTCTTCCATTCGATGAATGTGGCTTCTCGCTGCCATGGAAATTCAGTCATTTTACAGATGATTGAGGTTCATAACTTACACCATGAAAAAGAAAAATCTACTTAGAACAAATTATGGAATGCTTTCAAAACTTCATCTGACCTACGAATGATCCCGATGATGCACTTTCATGATGGGGTTTTGGCATGATAGGTGCCCATGCTGAATCTATTTTAACTGGAGGCGAAATTCGTGTGTTGATAAAGTCAAATGTGGGAAAACCGCCATGGACAAGGCCTTAAGCCATTACATATGTCAAATATGTTTTTGTCATATATCACAATGACAAGCTCTCCCTCCATGACCTGCAACCAGCACCAATTCCATTTCACCTGGCCTTAAATAGTTATGGATTCTCCTCTCAATCATGTGCCTGGTCCTCAAATGAAGTCCTTTGAAATGAGCCATAAAATTAAATCCCTTTATGCTTTCCCAATGCCCCCACCAACCAGCCCCCACCCCCATGTGTTAATGCAGGAGATAAAGATGGAGGTAGTGTTGGTGGTGCAATTGCATGAAAAGACACGAAAAGAGAAAAAAGCGAGAATATCCTCGCCCGCAGCAACGTTATTGAAGTGGTGCTGCGTGTTGAGAGGACCTTCTCAAGGGTAATTATTGCATTGCATTTTCTTTCAACGTCTAAATGGTGGAAATAGGAGAAGGCAAGATGTGGCTACCTTTTCTTCAAGACCTATTAGCGAACTCAGGAGACTGAATGCAAATGTCTCAAAACAATAAAACTACTCAAGCTACAAGTGGATAAACAAATAAAAAAACTAGAGGTTTTAAACATTGGTCGGTAACGGGCTGCAAAATAATTTAAATTGAATTTAAAAGTGTAGCAGAGCATCTTCCTTCAACATCGACGTTGGTATATATTATTACATGTACCTTTTGTGCAGGAGATACTGAAGTATGTTTCAGCTTCTTGCAACAATTTGGTGGCAATAGTTTTATAGTTTAGTAGACACTGTCATGATTACTCATTACATTCATCTGAGCCCACTCGTTTGGCGCCAGCTGCTGCTGGTTACCTGGTTGGTTCCCTGTCCTACTTAAGCTCAGCCCTTTCACTTACCTGTTGTCAGTCCATCAGCGAATCTCTGTTTTCACAAGGCAAGCATTTTTGATTCTGACTCCCGTCGGTCACCCGTTTTCCACTCGTCCGTTCCTGATTTCCCCTTTTGTCTCCTGCTACGAGCCGTTTTTTGACCCCAACCATGCTTTGATCTCCCGTCCCGGCTAACGACCTGTTTTTCCGTATACTACGCTACGATCTCCTGCTCCGGAAGACCCACTTCCACATTCAGAACACGTTCCGATCCTGTGAGCAGCTTGCTTCCAGCTTCCAGCGAGAACCGGATCGCGGGCGCTGCCTATTCTCTATATTTCAATAAACTCGTGATTAACGCTGCGCAATACACATCTGGGTCTTACTTCTGTTCTGGTCGTGACTTACACTCAAAATAAAGAAAGAAGACATCAATAATTATTGAACTTGCAAGGAGAACAAGAAAGGAGTTCACCAAATCCACTGAGCAAATTACAAGGCCTTCCCTGCACTTTATTTTTATTAAAACATTTAGGTAAAAAAAAGCAGATCCACCCGTGGGGTTCAAAGAACAGCTACATAATTGTCCGATAGAGACAATAACGTATAACAGTCTATATATATATATATATATATATATATATATATATATATATGTATTTTTTTTTTAAAAGAACAACAGTGAAGTATGCTAGTCAAAATAGTAAACAGGCATCATTTTCAGGTGTCCAATATTAAAAACAGAATAAACTTATCAGATGGCAATCAGGATCTTAGATACCAGTGCACAGAAAAAGCGGTACAATAAAGGGAAATATAACCCACATAGTTTGCACTGTGGAACCTCCCTCGACCCCTCCTGTACAGGTTGGTTGGTGTTGGAAGGGTGTTGTACACTAAAAAGAGCAAGAAAGAGATCCATCCTGGCCAGGTGATTCTGCACTTTGAAAGGTCCCACTTTGTCCAGGCTTCTTAGACTTCAGGTCCCAAGCCCTGGACCACATGCCCTTCTTCTTCAATAGGCGGACCTTGGCCTGGACACTGTCTCTCCTCTGCCTGACTGGAATCCTCCTTCGTCTCGCTGAGTGTCTCCGCCATGCGCTGCATCTGTTTTTCCCATTTCCCCCCCAGATGGTCCTGGATTGATGTACCTTAAGGCACTTTGCATTTTTGCGGCGGATTTTCCTGCAGCGTCACTTTGATTCAAACAAGTCTCCAGCAAGTGTCGTTTGTGAAAGCCATCTTGCCGTCTTTATTCTTGCCGCAGCCGTTACCAGTAAATCCGTTCTCTTGTGTCTCTCATCCTCCACACATCTCAGGAGAATCTGTGGTATTGCTCATTGTTTGGTCAAGGTATAATAGCATTATTAGTAAGAATTCAAATTCTATTATCAAGCCGTTTCAATTAGTCCAAACTAGTAATTTTGGACAGTTACAGGTGGTGTCCAACTGTTACTGGACGTTTCTACCCTGAACCACAACGCCCTCGAGTTGGCGTGCCGGTAGTGATGGCCAGTCACTGCCCATCTTCTCCTGGTCTCCACCTAAACGTCTCCCTCCTATTCCAGAGACGGCTTCCCCCAACAGGGTTGTGTGAGGGATGGGACTCTGTGGCAGACGCGCAGATGTCTCCTTAACTATATATATATATATATATATATATATATATATATATATATATATTTCAATCTCACTACAACAGGCTGATGTATTTACTCCTAATGACTTAGGTCCCAGCAAAGCTCTTATCTGGCGTCCCACCTGATGGAATAAACTTAAATGACTTTACCTCACTCAAAAAAAGCTCAGCCCTTACAATAATATGTTTAGGATTCTTCAGCCACTTTAAAAAGTAATAAATTCAAGTGAGAGTAAGCAGATGAAAATAAAAGCAAATGAACCTTTAATCTTATAAAAATATGTCAGTAGAAAAGTCCAGTGAAGTGAGGCATTGCACTAATTAAATATTGATTGTTGAGTTTACCTTTCTCAAAATTTCATCGATTTCTTTTCAAAGCTAATCGCAATTGAGGCTCTTCCATGTGGAGTGCAGCATTTTTTATTTCTTTAAAATGTATTCGTTCTTATATGCAAAGATAGACACTGAAGACATTACATCGTGCTTCCTTTTTAAGATTTGTCGTGAAGTTTTATTGCAGTCCATAGAGTCGAGGATATGTTTTGAATTTATGAATATCAGTGCTGCAGGCCACCATTGCGAAACTCAGTATGTCTTGTCAACTCAAAAGAGTGTTCGAGCCCAGAAATGTGCCTCAATTTAAATCAGATAAATATCTGTACAAGGGACTATGTGAACACCTCGAGACATGACTTAATTTCATTGCCAATAAATAAGCATTATGCGCACTCATTTGTAGTTTTGAATAAAGACTGCTGAAGTGGCGTGACTTTAAGGGTATAAAGTGATTCAACAAGGAGTGTTGTCATTTGTAATAGGAAAAAACGATAATGATAACAATCACGACGGCACGGTGACTGAGTGGTTAGCGCGCTGGCGGCACAGTTCTGATGTCATGGGATCAAATGCTCTTGTGCGGAGTTTGCATGTTGCCCCGGTGCGTGCGTAGGTTTACTCCTAGATTCCAAAAACATGCATGTCAGGTTAATTGACTGATCCAATTTGTCCCTGGCTGTGGATGAGCGAGTGAATGGCTGTTTCTGTGTACCCTGCGAATGGCTGCCAACTATTTCAGGGTGTCCTCTGCCCACAGCCTGAAGATACCTGGGATTGGCTCCAGCACCCCCGCGACCCTACTTATTTTAAGCGGTGCAGATAATGGATGGTTGGATGTATGGATAAAAATCACAGAAGATTGAGGACACAGCTACATCTTTTACAAAGAAGTTGTAATCTATTACTATTGTTACAGTCTTATCTTTTTAAGAACATCAGAGAGAAAAGTTTTGCATTGAATATGTTCAGTACCTTGAAAAGTGCTTTATTTAAATACATTGACCAACTGTTAATCCAAAATTCTCTTAATGGTGATTCACTCTGTCCCTGGTATTTATTTTGCGCTGTGAAGTGTACTGTACTGTCTATAAAATATCCTTACACTCCCATTGAGAGAACAGAATGCAGACGCTTCACACATCACCGAGTTCACTATCCATTCAGTTATTTTACAGTGACTGCGTTCTATAATCAAACAAGCATTCGCATTCTAATGTAGAGTTCTCAAATGTGCTGCCCGCCACATAGCCCCCTAAGAACACCTGAGAAGTCACAGACTCGTTCTGAATATAGCTCATTAGTGATGAGACATTGTTGTTTTAGGAAATTTTATTTCAGCCCAATTTCTATTTGGGGGCGGCAGTAGCTCAGGAGGTAGAGCGCTCGTCTTGGGATCAAAGGATCCCAGTTCGAATCCCGGCTTGTCTGTGTTACATGTCGAAGTGTCCTTGGGTAAGACACTGAACCCCTAATACCCCCAATAAGCAGGTTAGCGCCTTACATGGCTGCAAGGCCGCTATTGAGAAATGTGGAGCACATTATAAAGCGCTTTGGGAAGTCATTGACTTGAAAAGCGCTATATAAATGCAGATCATTTCATTTTTTTCATTTCAATTTTAGCTTATTTTAAGCCTACATCTAATAATACAACCAGATATTGACATATTGTGAAATGGACATACTAACAACATAGTAATTACATGATACCTTTTTTCTATACTTGTTTTAAGAAATGTATAAAAGCTGGTAGCCATTTCTGCTAATCTGTAACAAAAAAGTAGCTCCTGGCTTCAAAAAGGTTGATGACCCATGTTTTAAAGAAATTTACTGTACCATTAGAATGTCAGGAAAAATGTTCACTTTGACTGTTCTTACCTGCCGCAAAAGGTGCCAAATGAGCAAGTGTGGGATACAGATTATATATATATATATATATATATATATATATATATATATATATATATATATATATATATATATATATATATATATATATATATACACATATATATACATATATACATATAAGCTATACATTCCTTCAGTACTTTAATTAAGCACCAGAATATAGATTAAAAATATAATGCAAACAAATATAATTGGCCCTAATGTAATGTACTCTTCTCCTGTCCCCCAAAGTCCAGCATCAAGAGCCTACACCTGGTACAAAATGCTGCAGCGAGGTTTTTTAACTAAAACAAGAAAGTTTAATCAAATTACCCCAATTTGCGCTAACCTGGATGTCACGATTCTGTCACTTGCCCGTTAATTGCCCTCACCCGTGCTCTCTCTTTTAGCCCCAGCTGCCACTCATTTCCTGATTATCCCTCTACCTATTTAAGCACTTCATTCGCAGTCACTCTTTGTCAGTCCGTCACCATACCTCCGCACATGCAAGGCAAGAACTTTTTGACTCTGGCTCCCGTTTTGATTCCCACCTGTTCCTGCACCCCGCCTGATTCCGTCCCCTGTTTCCTGTATCCATCCCCTGTCCCTGGCTTCCCAATCCCATCAGGTTACCTGACTTGCTTCCAATCCCAGACGACGCTTCGTTCTCCTGTCCCGGCTACCCGGCTTGCTTCTGATCCACGACCACTTTTCGTTCTCCTGCCCCGGCTACCCGAATTGCCACCTGTCACCGGCCGCAAGGGCTTCCTGCTCCTCCAGCCCAGTGACCACCAGATCGCTGTCTTTTCTCGCCCTGACTTCCCCGATCCCTTAATAAAGCATTGTGTGAAAAGTTACGTATTTGGGTCCAATGCTTCTTCCGGTCGCTCCCTGTTAGCTTAAGGTGTGATTTTAAGGTTCTGTTGGTATTGGTACTAGTTATGCATGGACTTGCCCCCTCATTCTCCATTTGGGCCCCAGTTTCTGCGGAATGCGCTGCTCTCTGAGATTTGATCCGCAACCTTCATGTAAGTATTTAAATCTAGGCTTAAAACACACTTATATTATATAGCTCATGAATGACCTATATTTCACGTTGACATTATTTGTTATTGCAACATCCATTGGAGCCTAGTTATCCTGGAAGGGGGATTACCTCATGTGCGGTCCCTTCTCAAGGCGTTTTTATTTTCGTCATGCTGAGGTTTTGAGTTTTACCTTGCCCACATTCAGGTTTAAGATCAGGGGATGGTGTAATCATAGTCTGTTGTCTGTACTAGTCATTGGTCAGTGCAGTTTTTTTATTTAGAGCTATACAAATAAACACAACTTCACCTTTAACAATACATTTCTACTGGAGCCACAATAACATTTCACATAATCAGTTCATTATAACAAACAAAATGCAAACATTATCTGCTATTCTATGTTTCCCAAAATGCAAAGCTCCAAAACAAGTAAGTGAACTCATAAGCCAACAGTACATTGTTTAAATGCTTGCACCAGCGAACAACTTAACAGAAAAAAATGTTTTTTAACCCCATCGGTCCAAATTACAACAACAGCGACAGCAGCAGCAGAATCATAAATACCCCGAGCAAACATTATAGATTAAATATAAACAGCTCCTTAGCCATGGCATCTTGCTAAGTCAGCATGAGGATTGGATGTGACTCGCCATTTGCCATACTTGTTAAAGTTTAATGGCCGCCCTGAATGTACTGACGGCGCGTACCACCAACCACCAGTCACCTCCGTTAGAGCACCCTCCTACTAATCAGCTTGTTTTGAGTGTATCAAATCTCTCGCAACCCAATCACCACAAATATATACCGGTAGATGTATTGTACATACTAAATTGAAATGTTTTACCTAAATATCTGTAAAACAATTACCTAAAATTACACATTTATTTGATTATGTAGGCAATACATATTATTGTACTGGAAAAATACAATTTTAAATAGATTACATTTTAAGCATGTGAGGCACAATTCAGAGGTCCTGTGTGGAGTTTGTATGCGTTTTCCGTGATTGCGTGGGTTTCCTCCGGGCACTCCAGTTTCCTCTCACATTCCAAAAACATGCATGTCAGGTTAATTGTCCAGTCAAATTTGTCCCTAGGTATGTATGAGCAAGTGAAGTGTCTATCTCTGTGTGCCCTTGCGACTGGTCGGCAACCGGTTCAAGGTCTCTTCTGCCCACTGCCCGAAGATAGCTGGGTTGGGCTCCAGGACCCCCGCGACCCTATTGAGGATAAGCGGTGCAAAAAATGGATGGATGGATGACATACACCTGCAATTCTGTGTTCTATGTTTATTTGTGGGCAGCACGGCGGGGCAGTGGTTAGCGCTTGTGCGGCACAGTTCATGTCATGGGAACCTGTCGTGGGTTCAAATCCAGCTCCAGACTTCCTGTGCGGAGTTTGTATGTTCTCCCCGTGCTTGCGTGGGTTTCCTCCGGGCACTCCGGTTTCCTCCCACATTCCAAAGACATGCATTTCAGGTGAATTGGCCGGTCCAAATTGTCCCTAGGTGTGAATGAGCGAATGAGTTGTCTGTCCCTGTGTGCCCTGCGATTGGCTGGCAACCAGTTCAGGGTGTCCCCTGCCCACTGCCCGGAGATGGCTGGGATGGGCTCCAGCCCCCCCGCGACCCTAATGAGGATAAGCGGTACGGCTGATGAGATGAGATGAGATGAGATGTTTATTTGTAGATTTTTTATTTTGTAACAGGCGTATAGTATCAGTCGTAAGGACGTCATATGGAGGTGACTTTGGATTTTCACTGTTGGCCGGATTCTGCGATCCCCATTAACTGCAATAACCAAAGGATTGTTTTATTATTCAATATGTTTTAGTTTAAACGTCAGTCTCCAAAGCTCAGCACTACTTTTGGTTTCATATTTTGGGCAGAACTGAATATGTGCAACAACAAGGTAAAATGCCACACTATCGAGGATACGATCCGCTTTGTGTCACTTGTCCCAAGTGTGTCTCCCTTCTCATTGTCCTCTCACGAGTCAGGGGGAATAACAAACGAGAGGCGGTCAGTGACAAGACGAGTAAATCTTCTGAATGGATCACCTCCATCCTTTTTGGTAAAGAACGTGTGTGCAAGCGTGTGTGTAGCATCGTTTGTTTGCTTGGATTTACACTTCTTCTCGGACAAAAGTTGCCGCTGTGAAGTATGCAAATAGTGTTGCTGATTACCATACGCATACATATTTAATCGGCTACTTTCTTGCACCTTTGAGCTGAAGGGGACCTCACATAATGCATATTTGTTGAGCGTAACCACTTTGACTTGGCCAGCATCAAACATTTAAGCGTCTCTCTTAGTAATACAACATGTCGCCAATTGCGCCTCTCTCGTATTTTGCGTTTGATAAAGCTGATTTCTACGAATGTCGTCCACAATAATTGCACTCAAATAATAGCTGGACTTTAGGAAACAAGGAAGAAAGGAAAACTAGGGTGCTCATTCTTTTATTACCAGGGATGTCCGAGGGAGCATTTATGGTCCGCCAACCAATTTTTTAGCAGCAACTGGTAAATAACAACATTGAAAAAAATGTTGACTTATTTTACACTGTTCTTTGAATCGTTAAATTTAAGTTTAAGTAGTTTGTTTTCCTTTACAAATATAATCGAAGTAACTGCTCAGTTATAAATTGAAACCAAAAAAACGTTTTACAGGTCCAAGAATTTGAATAAAAGTACTGTACACTGTACCTGTAAATAGTTGTTTTAACCAATACCTACTCTCTTAGGGACTGTTTAGCCAATCAGAATGCAGAACATAATGTTTGATAAAACCCCATGAAGCAGCAAAACTGTGAAAGGTGAGATTGTTGTTTTTTAAAGGTTCAACATTCTTGAAATCACAGATTTGGAACAATCAACTTGCCTTATGATGACTGATGGTCATCCCTTTAGTTTTCATCCGGTCAACCTGCTGCCGGAGGTTTTCAGTCACTTTCGAACGGCCGCCATGTTGCAAAGTCAGTGAAACGGGCAGTTAGAACAGATAATCAATGAAAACAGCACCTTGTGCTAGATTAGCTCCGTTTCGTATAAGGCATCTGAAAGGGTTTCCTAATTTTGATCTGTGTATTTTTGGCAAAATACTTTTTTTTGGGTTGAAATGCCTTATCCATTTTGTGTTGTTGTAGCATTGTAAAGACACAACAAAATCTACTTAAACTGTTGAGCAGTGAAGATGGTGTTAGACTATATATATATATATATATATATATATATATATATATATATATATATATATATATATATATATATATATATATATATATATATATATATATATATTATTTTTTATTTTTTTTTTATTTTTTTTAACATACTGCTATTTTGCTATTTCTCTCACTTAGAAATCATGGCGGGGTCTGAAATTTTTATCGTTGGTGCATGTCCACTGTGTGAGGGATAAAGTCAAGTCACGTCATGTATAATTGTATAGCCCTTAATCACAAAGAGTCTCAAAGGGATGCACCAACCAGAGATTATTGCAAACCACAGACTATTATTACACCATCCCCTGATCTAAAACCTGCAGGATTGCAAGGAAAAACTCAAAAACCATGAGGTCAATGAAGAAACCTTGAGAAGGGACCGCACATGACGTAATCCCACTTCCAGGATGACCAGGCTGCAATGGATGTTGCAATAAAAAATAATAAATATATATTGTCAACATAAAATATAGGTTATTTATATGCTATAGAAGATAGGTGTGTTTAAAGCCTAGATTTAAACATTTCCACTGAGGTTGCAGATCAAATCTCAGGGGGAAGAGCATTCCACAGCACCGGGGTTCGAATGGAGAATGCTCTCGAACCTGCTGATCTCTTCTTGGCTCTTGGGATGGCTAGTAGACCCGTATTTTCAGACCGAAGACTCCGGACCGGAACATAAGGGGAAATAAAATATATATTATATATATATTTATTATATATATTTATTATATATATTTATTATATATATATATATATATATATATATATATATATATATATATTATATAGACAGTGTGTGTTATTTGGCCCCTAGATTTGATTTTATCATGTGAAAATTTGTGCTAAAAAGCACAAGAAGATTACAGACTATGGAGACTCAAAGTGACCACACACAGCATATTTATTTTAGTTTTTTTGCCAAGCTTTTGGGAAGTTTTGGGATTTTTAGCTTTCTGTGGCAGAAAAATGGTGGACAATCATGTCAACTCCCTCTAGGTAAGCCCCATGAAATGAAATTTGGATCCAGATTTCTCTACCTACGAGTATTCTAAAAATTTTCCGTTTTTATACTAGCTTTTGTATTTTCACTTAATATTTATATCATGATTGTTTTAAGTTTTTACCACCAGGAGGCGCTACATAACACACATTTTAATTCAAGTAACACAAACAACGTATGAGAAAAGAAGTAGTATATGCCACACCATCACTTCTAGACAAAATCAGTTCAACATTATCAATGCCCACTACCTTCTTATCAAATAATTGTGTATTTACACTCAAATTCTATTTTGTTTTTAATCTTTCAACACGTGCTCATCCAGGAGTGCTGTATCTAATCTCATTGTAAACAGTGTTTGTTATTGTAGTGTCATCGATATAATACCAAGCTAAACCACTGAAGAAGAACCGTGACCACAGTTTATTTCCCTTCTCCCTATCGTGAAAACTGCAAAAGTACAATGCAATGCATTGAGAAGATGTGCCAATAAGTTTACAAAAATAAACTGCATCAACTTTACATCTGTCTGACCTATTATAAGATGTAGGTGTTTATACATCATATAACCCATTTTCGAAACTTACGCCATTGCCACTGCTCCTCCGCATCGAGAGGAGCCAGTTGAGGTGGCTCGGGCATCTGATAAGGATGCCTCCTGGACGCCTCCCTCGGGAGGTGTTCCGGGCATGTCCCACCGGCAGGAGGCCCCAAGGGCGACCCAGGACACGCTGGAGAGACTGTGTCTCGGCTGGCTTGGGAACGCTTCGGGATTCCGTTGAATGAGCTGGAGGAGGTGGCTGGGGATAGGGACGTCTGGGCTTCCCTTTTAAGGCTGCTGCGACCCGACCTCGGATAAGCGGAAGATAATGGATGGATGGATGGATGGATGGAAGCCATTGCAACATGCAACAGTCCTGTAAGCTATTGTCTGAGTCTTTGTTTATGTTGAGCTGGCGGAACTGGAAGTGACGCAAAAAACAAGTAAGTAGTATTATTTTTCTACACTTTTCGACTCAAATCAACACAGTGTAGTACACTTCTTAATGAACTAAGATGCATTTTTAACCTCTTATTACATTTTGAACACATAAACTATCAATTAAAGAAAAACAGTTGTTGTAAGGGCAACAGTTATCAATAACAACCTGCCCACTACCCGATGATTGCTGGGATGGGCTCCAGCACCCCCGCGACCCTACTGAGGATAAGCGGTGCAGCTAATGAGAGATGGGGAGAACTGTAAAAATATCGATCTGCTGCCACGTACTGGATAAGGAAAAATATTAGTTTGCTAATTACTCTAAGATTGCCCAGATACTAAACAACAGTGTCCTGTTTGACAATAATTATTACCTTGTCAGTAATTATATAAAATTGGATAATTTTAATGTGGCACACCAGACCAGTTCTCATGGCACACTAGTGTGCAGCAACACAGTGGTGGAAAAATAAATAACTAATGAATAATTCAATGCTGCTTGAGTCTTTAGTTTACTAGGCAGAGTATGTAAGAAAAGGCAGTACTATTTATTCTCTGTAGGGAACTCCAACACTGCATTATCAGAGTCTTCAGCACAGCCAAGACCTCAGTTAAATCATTTGACCTCCGTTTCGAAGTAGCTTAGCATGCATCGTTAGCGTACAAGCGTAACTTAAGTGGAACATAGTGATATATGAAGAGTAAATAGTAGGGAGGCTCGACGTTTCAAGTAAGAGAGAGAGAATATTACCTTACAATAATGGACTATTAAGCGGACCAGATTTCAAACTGCAACAATTACCTTTTGAAGGAACTGACTAAAAAGTCGCAGATTCCCAAATATTGACTCTCCATGTTAGATGTTTATAAAAGAAATGATACACAAAAATAATTCTACAGGATTTATTAGCATTAATGACGTTTTTTTCCCCCCCCAAATTGTGACTCCTGCTCCAAAGAACGTTATTTTTAGCATGGGTCGCATATATGCTAAATAATTTAATAAACTGACATGACATAAAAAGGGAGTACAAGAAACTTAACTCTTATCTCAATACAACAATTTTGAAGCCCCGCATGCGTGAATGAGCAGAGTGCTAGATTTTTGCACAGCAGCATGAGTTGTACTGTAAAATAACTTGCTTTAATTTAACATTCTGTAGATGAGGTCCATATTTTCACTGAGGTAGTGTTAAAACTTTACTCTTCAAGGTGAAATAAACAGTAATAATGAGTACCTTTAAATTAGCAGTCTTAAAATAACACTTGGTATGCGTAGTTTATGGTTTCCTTAAAAAGTTTAAAATTAAATATTTTCTCTGTCAAACATGTGTTAACAATGCCCAACTGAGTTCAAAGAGCCTTTCTTTTTTATCTTTTTAAACACGTCTATCTGCTTTTATCTTACTTTTATCATTGGTGTGGGTGGGGCAGGAGGTGCGTGGGGCAGAGGAGAGTGGTTTCACACTTTTTTTTCCAAGGATGAAAATCATGAAAGTAAGAAAAGGACTGTTTTTACATAAAGTTCAAATGTCAGGACCAGAACGGAAACAGGACTCAATTGCATTACGTTTTATTGAAGGAAAAATGAAGGGCTGCACCCACGATCCGGTGTTCGCTGGATGCGGGAAGCAAGTCGCTCTCGTACTCTGATTGTGATCCGAACACGGAAGTGGATCTTCCGTTGCGAGCGATGGCGGTGTCAGGGATGGAAAAACGGGTTGGTAGCTGGGACTGGGAGAGCAAGGTGTGGTCGGCGTCAGAAACAAATCGTAAGCCAGAACGGGAGAGAAGACGTAGTCAGGGACAAAAAGAGGCCGTAAGCCGGGACGGGAGAGCAGACGTGGTCAGGATCAAAACAGGACGTAGCCAAAGACAGACGGGAGCAAAAACGGGACAGGTGGGAGTGAGGGTCGAAAAAGGCTTGCCTAGTATACACTGAGGTTGGCAGACAGACAGACAACAGGGGACTGACAGGACTGGGTTCAAATAGTGACAGGGAGCCAATCAGAACCCGCGGCGGTTGGCACCAAATGAGCGGGCACAGGTGAATCACATCAGTAATCATTACCGAACTGTTTTAAATAAAGTCCAAATGCCAACCTAAACTAAAAATGGGTAAAAAAGAACTTATTCGAGCGGGACACACATTGTGATGTACTTACACGTGCAACAAAAGGAGCAAAGGCTGTGACGATTATTTCAGCCATAAGATGGCATCAGCAAGTAGAACATTTTGAACTTACCAAACACCACCTTTAAGCGTCAAAAATAAAATTAAGTCAGTGGTCCTTATTTAAAGAGTGTTAAATTAACACTGGTATTTTTACAGTGAGGTAAAAGACAGAAGAAAACAAGTCAGTGGTTTTGGCACACACATCAGAAAATCAACATCGTGGGAGCCTGAATAATAAAAGTCGTAATTCACAGCGTTTCTTAATATCCTTTGGAGGAGGTCACTGTCACGCTTTCGCCTTATTCCAATGTTGTCTTTTATCTGATAACAACGGATCGTGTTGATTATACAAAAAGCTGCATATTGTCGGATGCAAAGCACTGTATGCATGCGATGTGAAAGTGGAAAATGAACCAGCTCTGCAGGCTAGTGGCTAGCTGTTCAGCACAAACCAGGCACATTGGGGTTCTTTGATGTTAAAACAATTATGAATGGCCCTTCAAAACCCATCTTTCTGTTATGATCAGTGTTGCGACTAATGCATTACAAAGGAGCGCGTTCCTTGATCGCAATTACTTTTTTCGATAATGATCAATAACATTCTGTAATCCTACTGTCATTACTACACGATACTTTGCTCCACTATTATTATTACTACGTATTGAATGTGGGTCAGAAGTATCTTCTGATTGCTGAACAATTCTGCATCTCTCAGGATGCCACATGCAATCCTCGATCTGCCAGCAATGTTATCTGAAGGGTGGCCATGATGACATTTACCTACTACAACTAAATGAGTATACACTAATCCCTCATTTGCAATCCAAGATCTTTCAAAAGTCAGAATCCACAAATTAGAAACAATTGCAATTTTCAGTTCAGAGCTTTGGGGCAACCAGAGAGTCTGGATTTTGTTTTTGTTGTTGTTATTTCACTTAAAAGTGATATTGAATCATTGTTCAGGAGTGTTTCAGGAATTTCCTTCTCTTGTTATTTCTAACTGGTAGTTGCTGCCCCAATCCGTTCCACCACAATTCTTTATGATAGCCTGTCATTATACCTACTCAAACATTACAGTCCTCCTGTGACTGAGGATCATTGTGTTACGTAAACGCTTCCTGTCAACACCAAGGCCAGTCTCATCTCTGAAAAGCAGGATGACGCTTTATTCCCAAAAAACAACGGTAACTTGATGATGAAGGTGCTGTATCTGAGTCGGATCAGGCTTCTACTGTTATGGGTAACCATGGAAACCAGTTCTGTTTCATACGGGGGAGCAAACCCCTACACAAGAAAACGGTCGGGAGAGGGCTAGGCACCGCTAGGCTGTATTTATCAAAGACACGTCAAAGGAAGTAGTTCCCTAACAACCCTGGCGGTTAAGGGATCTGTCAACCGTAAATCTTGGGGTGGTGGTGGTGGAATAGTCAAGTCAAGTCAAGTCATTTTTATATGTATAGCCCTAAATCACGAAGAGTCTCAAAGGGCTTCACAGATTATTACACTATATTACACAGACTATTTTTCAGCCGGCGAGAAGAGTAGGTTATTCATATGCTATGGAGTAGAAGTGAGTTTTAAGTTTAGATTTAAACATTTCCACTGAGGTTGCAGATCGGATCTCAGGGGGAAGAGCATTCCACAGCACCGGTGCCCGGATGGAGAACGCTCTCGAACCAGCAGAACACTTCTTTGCTCTCGGGATCACCAGAAGACCGGCACTCTCAGATCGTAGGCTTCGGACCGGGACGTAGGGGCAAATCAGATCTGAAAGACAAGAGGGAGCAAGTCCATGTATGATTTTGTATAATAGTAAGAGAACCTTGAAATCACATCCAAGGCTAACTGGGAGCCAATGCAGGTTAGCCAAAATCGGTGTTATATGATCGTACTTTTTTGTCCTAGTTAAAAGCCTCGCTGCGGCATTTTGTACCAGCTGAAGAGACTTGATTCTAGACTTCGGGAGACCAGAGAGTAGTGCATTACAGTAATCGAGACGGGAGGTAACAAATGCATGAATTATAATTTCCGCATCCGACTGAGACAGTATTGAACGGATTTTAGCAATGTTACGAAGATGGAAGAAAGCAGTTCTAGTAATTTTCTTTACATGCATTTCAAAGTATAGATCAGGGTCAAATATGACACCTACATTTTTAACTGAGTCACTCTGTGTGATGTGACATTTGTCAATGTTCACAGCAGTTTTTGAGAATAAGTCACGGCATTTAGATGGACCAATGACTAACATTTCGGTCTTTTCAGAGTTAAGACGCAAGAAATTGAGTGACATCCACTCTTTTATCTCAATGAGGCAGGCCTCCAAATTTCCACAGTTTGGTGTGGGAGATTCCTCCAACGGAAGATATAGTTGAGTTTCGTCTGCGTAGCAGTGGAAGCTGATATTGTACTTGCGAATAATATCACCTACATTAAATGCTGAAAAGAAGGGGGCCAAGCACTGAACCCTGTGGATCACCGCAGGTAACATTAAAGGGCTCAGATGTCATTTCACCATATTTAACACAGTGCGTCCTATCTGAGAGGTAGGAACTGAACCACGAGAGGACGGTTCCTGAGAGACCAATCAATTTTTCCAACCGTTCTAGTAGGAAATTGTGGTGCACTGTGTCAAAAGCAGCACTAAGATCCAGCAGCAGCAAAAGTGATGAAGCGCCAGAATTCATTGCCAGTAGGAGATCATTTGTTACCTTGATCAGAGCTGTCTCAGTAGAGTGGTTAGCCCTGAATCCTGATTGCATAGATTCAAAAAGGTCATTCTCGGATATGAAATCATTCAGCTGCTGTGCCACTACTTTTTCAAGTACTTTAGAGAGGAAAGGTAGGTTTGACACAGGTCTATAATTACTTAAGATTTCTGGATCAAGGTTGGGTCGTTTCAGTGTGGGTTTAATAACGGCGGACTTAAAAGCTGCTGGAACTACACCTGAGGAGAGTGATATGTTTATAATATTTAGAACTGAAGGTCCAAGGACGCCAAAAAGACTTTTAATAAGTGAACCTGGGAGCGGGTCGAACTGGCAAGTTGTCGGTTTGGCCGCATTCACCACCTGTTTGAGATCATCAAGTGACAGTTCACTAAAACCGGACAATTTCCCAGGACAGCCACCCTGTCGTGCATCCGTAGATTTCAGCCCTTTAATAAGTGTGGTATTAATAATTTATTTAGCAATTTCTTCCTGTATGCATTGAATCTTCTTAGTAAAGAAGACCATTAAGTCCTGAGCAGAGTGCGTCGAACTATCTGCGATAGTCTGTTGCCTTGTAAGCGATGCTACAGTGTCAAAAAGGGCTTTGGGATTGTTCTTTTGAGACGCAATCACCTTCGAAAGGTAGGCCGATTTTGCAGAGGCAAGGGCCGCTTTATACTTTAACAAGCTGTCACACCAGGTTTGATGGAAAACCTCAAGCTTGGTAGCGCGCCATTTTCTTTCCAATTTCCTGCATTCTTGTTTAAGGGTTCTAGTTTCATCAGTAAACCAAGGCGTGCGTCTTTTAGGACGTGATTTTAGCTTTATGGGCGCTATTAAATCCAGGACACTAGTCAGGGTGGTATTGAACTCATTCATGAGTGAGTCAATCGAGCCATTGTATGGAGGAAAGGACGCAACTGCTCCAGGAAGGAGTTCAAAGAGCTCAGAAACTGTGCCAGTGCTTATATTGCGTCCGCTAAATCCTTCAGCTTTTTTAACACTACATTTAGCTAGCACCTCAAATGTAACTAAATAATGATCCAAGATAACGGTAGTACACGGTAACACCATAATGTTTGAGGTTAAAACTCCTCGAGTCAGAATCAAGTCTAGCGTGTTTCCATTTTTATGGGTTGGCAAATCAACCAGTTGATTAAAACCAAATGCATCAATTGGAGACCTAAACGCAATAGTAAGTGAACTGAGTGGGGAGTTCATATGAATGTTAAAGTCCCCCATAATTATAATTTTGTCTGCATAGGTTACTAGTTCAGACAAAAGCAAATTCGTCTAAGAAAGTTGTGTATGGCCCAGGTGCGCGATAGATAGTTATTACATAAATTGACAATAGAGAGGACCGCATCACAAGAGCCTCAAACGCCTTGTAATTATTAGAGGTACGAGGATTAAATTTGAGCGATTTTTCAGAAATGAGCGCGACACCGCCACCCTTTTTCAATGTGCGTGCTACATGGTTACTCGCGTAGTGAGGGGGTGAAGCATAATTTAGCGCTAAATACTCATCCGGGCGTAACCAAGTTTCATAAAGACCCATACAGTTAAGTTTATAATCACGAATAATGTTATCAACAAGTAAAGCTTTAGGAGCAAGCGCTCTAATATTTAAAAGACCAAATTTTAGCTTTGCTGAATCATTTGACTTAGCTGAAGTCTTTGTAGTCTTTGTAGAGATCTTCAAAAGATGCCGCCGTTGGGGCTGTTCGTGAGCGCTGAGTGTAAAGCGTCGGTTGTCCGGTGAGGAACAATAATTTCTATTTCTAATGTAACCCGTGACTGTAGCTACCGTATTTTCTGCACCGTAAGGCGCACCGGTTCATCAGGTGCGCCCCTTAACAACAAGTTGTCAGACTGTTGAGAAGCAAGCACGTGTCTCAGACACGTACAGACACGATGTCTGTACGCTGTCAAGAGTCACTAAAATACGTCATGCCACATATCATTGGAAAGCTTTAACTCTTGGCATTTCAAAATATATGTCATGATTACTTATGTGACTCAGCTGTGCCCGCTCTTTTGGCGCCAACTGCAAGGACGCCAAAAAGACTTTTAATAAGTGAACCTGGGAGCGGGTCGAACTGGCAAGTTGTCGGTTTGGCCGCATTCACCACCTGTTTGAGATCATCAAGTGACAGTTCACTAAAACCGGACAATTTCCCAGGACAGCCACCCTGTCGTGCATCCGTAGATTTCAGCCCTTTAATAAGTGTGGTATTAATAATTTATTTAGCAATTTCTTCCTGTATGCTCAGTATCAAGCTCTCACAAAGCTGGCTAACAAGCTGAAAATTGGCATCACGAGCAGAGAAACCTCCAAAACATGCAGGACATGTGGCTCCCGAGGACCGGGTTGGCCACCTCGGGATAAGCAGGTTGCATACTTGCTCCTGTCTTAAGTGTAAAACACTGCAATGCGTGTGTGTGTTTGTTTGCTTCCCTCACACTCACAACAGTCAATAATCATGCAGCAAATGAGGCTGCTGTGACTTCCTCATGAGCCGCTGCAGGCCTCTCACCCACGAGCATCCGCCAACAATTCACATTTTCGACTGTTTGTAGCACAAGGCTAAACTCGCCCTCCCCCCAGTCCAAGCCGAAAGTGTAAGAAAAGCCGGCATCCCCTAGTCCCAAAGCAGCCTATTAAACGTGTGATGCTTCCATGCTTCCATGCCATGGTCCTGCCAATATTTGTAAATAGCAGAGGTGGGAGTTAGTCACCTTCTTTCCGTCCAAGTCGCACAACTCAAGTCCAGACCAGAGTGGGAAGTGGAAAAAATATGAAAGTCAGCTCACACATCAAATCCTGCCCTGTCATTAGAAAATATTAAAAGTATACACTAGTGTTTTTCAACCAGCTTTTGTAACTGCTCCATTTTATCTTCTAAAAAAAGATAGCTATTGATCAGTGTCTTTACATCCTTCCATTGATCAACCAGGTAACTGTAACAATTATCTACATCAATAGGTGGCAGCAAAACACATGAAATGTCCCCTGGTCGAGACAAGGTGGAAACATACGTAGGACTGGAGAGGGATGGGCGCCACCAGGCTGTACTTGCTCAAGGAAAACCACAGGAAATGGTGCCCTTGCAACCCTAGAGGTTAAGGGAAACACTTAACCACCCAGTCTAATTAATCTGGTCATGAGGTAGTACAGGGAAATATATTTAATACTTATTTTGTTTCAAGAAGCTGTTTAAGATTAGACACCGCAGGAAATTGCCCAATGATATCTTTGCAAAAAAGCTAGCCATTTTTCATCATATTTGCTTTATTCCATTGATAAACCATGTAACATTCATCCATATCAGTGGGTGGCAGCAGTTTATTATAATTGTTTTATCTTTTTGCGAACTAATAATGTGGTCATGAGGTAGTTCAGGGAAGAAGCTGATTGAAGAAGATTGCACTGTAAAAATAGTAAAACAAATCAAATAATGTAAAAAAAAATTGGGAAAGGTAGATACATTTTAGCTTTTTTAAGAAACATTTTTCCATTAAAAAAAAAAATAATATTTCCCCCCAAAAAGATAGATATGTAGTCAAGGCGTGTGCTCTGCAACTGGCTGGCAACCAGTTGAAGGTGTCCCCAGCCCACTGCCTGAAGATAGCTGGGGATGGGCTCCGGAGCCCCCGCGACCCTACTGAGAATAAGCGGCACAGAAAATGGAGGGATGGATGGATGTTTGGTGCACATATTAAAATAAGAGAGAGTAAATCTTTCTCTGAATACCAAAAATATAAATACCGGTATTTGAAGAGTGTTTCAACATGAATTCTTCTGTGCTTGTCTATGCTTGAGCTTGTGTAACAAGTGAAATGTGAGATAGGGAGGTTAAATAAAGTGCTCACTCATTCTTATTTAAATCTTTAATTGTCAGACGTTATTTCCCCAACTTTTTGGACTCGGGTGAAGTGTAGGGGATCCACAGCGTTACTTTGTCTCTTTTATTTAGAACTACACTCAAAACTTGCAAATAATTTCCTGAATTGGTCACGTGGTACACCCGCTATGCGGGGCTTCAAACGTCATTGCGTAGGTCATCAACACACACTTTCACTCGCGGTTAAGGAACCACTCATCTAAAATACTCAGCACACGCCTAAGGGATTCCAATCGAGGAGCACATCACTCCATCAATCACAAAACCAGAAACAAAATAACAAAAAAAAGGTCACGAAACAAATACCGTATTCAAACAAAATTAAACCCTGACAATATAAAAACCACAAACAAATACCAAACTGGAAATGCAAGGAACAAAGTAACAAACATACAAGGGGTCAAAAAAAGAAGTGACAAAATTATACCTGTCAATGTCCAAGCCAGAAACAAAGACCGAAATGGGAAGCAGATGCAAAAGAAATGACCCAACCTAGTGTGCTGTCTGAACAGTCAATATAAAGTCTTTGGATAACTAATGGCAGGTGTGTAGAGATTGGTGTGCGCCTTGCTCCACACTTGATGCCCTCCGGGGGAAGGTGGCATGCCAGATCCTAACACTAATAATACCATGTTATTTTATGTTCCATTTACAGTGTAACTTTATATATGCCTCAACACCCATGATTTTGTTATGATTGATATAGATTTTCCACAATTATTGTTTATTTTCAAGCATGTTGCTACAAAAATCACCTCAAAACATTAAAAAAGAAAAAGAAAAAAAACAAGAAAATAGGTATTATCAGTTGAAGACAAAGCTTTTAGGACTTTGGAAGCTTCTACTATCGATGACAACTCATGTGATATTTGCTTCTTACATCATTATAATTTGGCAATCAATTCAGAAATGATGAGGGGGTCACTCACAAATATTTAACATTTTCTGAAGCTTCTTTCCCCCCTATTCTTCTCCTCTGTATGCATAAAACCATTCTTTCCATAGAACCTTGAACAAATTTACATTTTTCACATGTAAATTTATGGAATGAGACCAGATAAAATGAGATCGTATGTGATACAACCGATCAAGCAAGCCATGAGTTGCCGACAAGAACTCATGAGAACTCGCCCTCCCCTTCTCATAACATCATTCCTTGTAGTTCAGCTGGGGGTGAGGTCTGTTCTGTTTCCGTAACCATGGCGGACAGCAACATTTCGCCCGTGCTATGTCCATTGTTAGGACTAAAGCATAACAAAGGAACATGTTCTTGGAAAGCAAATACTGTTGCTGCTGTATAGGACTTTTTGGACTATTTTACAGGCTTAAAGCGTCGTTGCTGTCATGCACTTTCTGGACAAATTTCAAAATATTACCTGTTGTTTTGTTTTATTGATGTTTACTATGTTCTGTGTACTGTTACCCAGTGCTAAATCTATTGCATCCTGGTCATCCTGGAAGGGGGATTGTTACTTGTGAGGCCCCTTCTCAAGGTTTCATTTTTCCTCATGCCGACCGAGGTTTTGAGTTTTTCCTTACCCGCATGTTGGTTTAAGATCAGGCGATGGTGTAGTTGTAATCCTGTGCAGTCCTTTGAGACAAATGAATGTGACTTAACTCGACTTCTCGGGAACAAGTGCTGAAACACATTTTTGATAAGATGTTGTATCTCCACTGTTACCAGTTGATACTACATTACTTAATAAAACCAGTTCACGAATTACCTCGGGATGTTTTTTGAGTACTATTTCTTAAGTTGCCTAGTGTGGTATGCTGGGTGCACAGCAGCAGACAGGAAAACGCTCCAGAGGGTCATCAAAACAGCCCAGAAAATCGTCGGTTGCTCTCTGCCCAGTCTGGAGGACATTGCCTGCTCTCGCTACCTCAGCAGACCCGAAAACATCATCAAGGACTTTTCTCACCCCGGCCACCACCTCTTCGACCTGCTGCCTTCCGGCAAGCGCTACAGGTGACACAAAACAAAAACAAACAGACTCAGAGACAATTTCTTCCCCAGAGCCATTACCACCCTAAACAGACACCGCACAAAAAACTGATAAACTCTTGCAAAAACACTACCTCATTCGAACGTAAAATGGTACTCATGTCTATGTTTCTTGCACATGTTGACTGCACTATGTTTACTGCTCACCTTGCACAATGTTAACTATTATTTTGCACTATGATGACTATTTATTGCACCAAATGCATATATTGACTATTTTTTGCACTATGGTGACTATTTTTGCACCAAATGCATAATTGCACAAACCCTTGCGATACCAAACTGTATTACAATACCAAACTGTATGCAACATCCTACATGCCGACATTTCTTGTGTAAATATTTTGTATAAATTATAACTCTAACCTTATCCTTCTTGTTTTATAACCTTATCTTCTCTGTTCCTTTATCTTCTTGGCTTTTTTACCTCACTGTGAATGTGTGGACTGGAGTGTCATGCCCAATTTCGTTGTCACAATATGTTAACCCATTTTGTAACAATGACAATAAAGGTATATTCTATTCTATTCTAGTCACATACCTCCCTCCATCCAGTAGAGGCAATCCCTGAAGGTTGTTTATGTTTACCCAGAAATGACAACAGAATACAGTTATGGTGGTGCTGTCTTGAGCACAGAGTATGGGATGCTCAATTTTTCCTCCTGGGGGTAACCAAAATACTTTATAAATGAAGTAACTTGTGACTGTACTGATGACTTTTTTTTATTACTGCATCCAACAGAGGCAGTATCCCACACAGGACATAACTTAATTACTTGTGTATCAATAAAATTGGCCAAATTCCAGTGTTCAAAATGCTTACAGACGTTAGCCTTTTTCTGTGTCTTCTGTGTTTAGGTATTTGATGACCAACATCCTATCGAACAAAGAAATAACATGAACTAGGGAAATGATCTAACATGAGATCTGTGTTCAGTTGTACACAAATGGTCCAGGTCCTTAATCCTCTTCATAGGCTGTGTTTTTAATTTGATAGATATTTTTGTCCAGGGGCTTTCTTGTTCCGTTTTTTCACATTGCCTTGGGGAAATTTCATCCTTCTTTTCGGTGAGTTTGTTTGTACATGTAGACATGTTTTAACCCTTTATTTTAGGGCCTTGCTTCAGAATGGCATGGGTATGTTCCTGCACTCAGTGTCTGTCTGTCTCTCTGTCTGCCTACCGAACCCTTACCTTATCCTGATGACAAAAAACACCTGGCGAACTTTTGGACTATCCCCTTGCTGCTTGGATTTAGTGGACTCCTTGCCTGGTTGTGTATTACCATTGTTGCTTCGCTACCTTGTGCTCCTGTGTACCGAATCCTGCCCGGATAAAAAAAAAAAACAGTCACTGTACGAACCTGTTTTGCACACCTGTTTATTCTCTAAACTTGAGCGGGAGGAGGGTTTAAATAAACAAAAGTAGAACTTAAAGTACCCGTTTATAAGGAGCAGATGGTTCTGAAAGACATTGATAATGAACTACACCATTCAGCCCACTCACCATCTTTGGTCTTGTCCTCCAAAACTCACAAAAACACAATAATGGGCCTTTTGGGGCCTGCCCACAGGAAAAGTGCCACACTTCCCTCTCTCTCTCTTTCTATTTATTTATTCCGCTCATCCTTTCAGCTCCCTCTGTGCTAATCCATCGCTTGGCACGTTCGTTACCGTCACTGCGCAGCCCAGTAGAGATTTGACTTACTTTTCCGCTTCCTCTAATCTGTAAACAAGACAGATGTTGTCACGCTGACATACAGCGCGATTCCCAAGTGTGACCCAAACGTCTTGTGAAGCTGCCACGCATTGATAAACTGTGCGACTTTGACACCAAGACCCGTTTCTTGACCTACATTCGCAAACGAGAGTCTAAAAACAGTCTTGAAACCATGTGGTCTTATATCAAAAACACACTGGAGAATTTCTGGTTAGTTTAATGGTAGGGTGTGTTGTTTGAGTTTTCTCTATGACTATTTTCTCGATTAAGTTTGTGTAAACAATGCCCGACTGATTTTAAAAGCCTTTATGCTCCATTTTCTACATGACAAGTCAAGTCACATTTATTCATATAGCCCTAAAATGTCTTAAAGGACTGCACAGGCCACAGTTACACCATCCTCTGATCTGAAACCGATATGCAGGCACGGAAAAACTCAAAAACCTGAGAATGAGGAAAATAAGAACACTTGAGAAGGGGCCACAACAAAGAGGTAATACCCCTTCCGGGATGACCAGGCTGCAATAGATGATGCATTGGGGAACAATACACAAAACTTAGTCAACACCAGCAATAAACATAGCTTCCCATCTCAGCTAGCTGGTGGATGCAGATCATAACATGCTTCAAGTCCAGGTGCTGGTCCGCTGACTCGTCCTGGTTCATCTTGCTCCCTCACACCACCACCAGCCAAGAAGCCGAAAAGGACAGGAAAAGAAAAGTGTGAGATCAGCATTAGTCATAAACTACAAACTATTACATCTATTTACCGAAGCGACATTCCCCTAATGGGAGGTGGTTCGAGTCAAAATCACACTCACATTCATTGCACTTCACTCTTCCAAACCTGACACTGAACATACGCTCACAGCACAGACAGGAATACGTATACTATATAATACTATAGAATATTAGTGTGGTAGCAGAGAGGTAGCAGATCTTATCTCAGTGGGCAGAGCACTCCACAGCAGCGGGGCCTGAATGGCGCTCTCGAGTGTGCAGATTTCTTCTTGGCTCTTGGAGTCACAAGTACATCACCATTCATCAAGCAGAAGCACCGAGCAGGTACATAGAGGGAAATCATAGAGATAAGAGATGGCAAGTCCATGCAAACTTTTGCATGTTTGTAACCGAACCTTAAAGTCACATCTTAAACGGACATGGAGGCAGTACAAGTTAGCTAAAGTTCATATAATAATTTCACTCATATGATCAATCTTTCTTGTCCTACTCCAAAGTATTGCTGCAGCATTTTGAACAAGCTGCAACATTTGATGTTTGACATCGGGTGAAAAGAGGGCAACACATTACAGTAATGCAGCCGTGAAGTAATAAACGCATGCATTATAATCTCAACATCGAATTTAAACAGCATCTGGAAAATATTCACTATATTACAAAGGTGGAAGAGAACCTTTTTCATAATATTTTTACATGTAACTGAAGCGGCAGATTAGAATCGAATATGACACCAAAATTGTTGAGCCAGGAACTCTGAGAGATCTAACTTTGGTCTAGGTTTAGAGCAGTATTTGAGAACAAGTCTCGAGCTGGACCTAAGATCAACATCTCCCTTTTCCTCGATTAAGGCACAAAATATTTAGTGACATCCATCTTTTTAACTCAGTAAGACAAGTCTTAAAATGTCCACAACTCAAAAGCACCTACCTGCTTTTATCTTCCGTTTAGCAAAGCTTTTCGAGGCGGAAAAAATTAAGTCCGGGGAGAGTGGGCTGGAGGTATTCAGTCATGGTTGTCCACGCAGGTTTTTTTTTATTTCTCCCTTCAGGATAAAGTTGGTGAAAGTAATAAAAAGCCTACTACAAGCAGAGTACAAACTCCAAGCCTAACTCCAAATAAGATGCAAAAGAGTTTATTTGAGCACAAAGAAATGCAAGTACTTGCATGCGCATCATGAGGAGCTTGACAGAGGGTGCAACAATGACACAAGCCAGGAGATTGCAGCTGTGATTAAAAAAGTTTCAAATTATGTATGGTTCCCTTAACACTAGAAAAATGTTTTTATACGTACAAGTGTTAATTTAAAATATCTTACTCCTGCTACTTTTATACGAGATTGGTTAGATTCTGGTTCTATACTGTCTCAGTCTGATGCGGAAATTATAATTCATGCATTTGTTACCTCCCGTCTCGATTACTGTAATGCACTACTCTCTGGTCTCCCGAAGTCTAGAATCAAGTCTCTTCAGCTAGTAGAAAATGCCGCAGCGAGGCTTTTAACTAGGACAAAAAAGTACGATCACATAACACCGATTTTGGCTAACCTGCATTGGCTCCCAGTTAGCCATAGATGTGATTTCAAGGTTCTCTTAGTATTATACAAAATCATACATGGACTTGCTCCCTCTTATCTTTCAGATCTGATCTGCCCCTATGTCCCGGTCCGAAGCCTACGATCTGAGAGTGCCGGTCTTCTGGTGATCCCAAGAGCAAAGAAGTGTTCTGCTGGTTCGAGAGCGTTCTCCATCCGGGCACCGGTGCTGTGGAATGCTCTTCCCCCTGAGATCCGATCTGCAACCTCAGTGGAAATGTTTAAATCTAAACTTAAAACTCACTTCTACTCCATAGCATATGAATAACCTACTCTTCTTGTCGGCTGAAAAATAGTCTGTGTAATATATTGTAATAATCTGTGAAGCCCTTTGAGACTCTTCGTGATTTAGGGCTGTACAAATAAAAATGACTTGACTTGCCTTGAAAATCTACTCTGATCAGTGTACAGAAAGGAACACACTAAACACTTGTCACTCAGTATCAATCCTGGTAGTTGCTCGAACGTATCCATTAGCCCTTTGCTAATGAACTAGATCATTGCATGTTGGGTTGGTCAATTCAGTCCCCTTATTGCCTTTATTAAGAAAAAAAAATCCCTTGTGAGGAATCATTTTTGTGCTCTTGCATCCCTGTCCAACGTCCTAGTTTTATTTTAATTTTCCATTTGTCTCAAGTCTGTCAACATGCATGTACTTGCAGGGGCATTAGCGGCATCACACATGCTTCACATATACTGCAATGAATACACAAGCTCGAGGTGGCGGGCACCAGTAACAAAGTTCCAAATTCCATTCAGCTCCTTTAAGGTCAGTCACAAGACCTTACCTTGGCCAAATGGCGCTTTCCACTCTAACTGGTCACAAATGAAAGTCTCCAATAGTTAACCTATAAGAAATGAAGTGCGAAGATGTATGAGAAGAATAGGTAACAAAAACCTATGTTCTGTACATCGGTGCTGTATGCATTCCATCTGAAAACACATATCCAAAAACAACGGTGTATGATAGAATGCTTTCAAAAAAATACCTTGGATCTTTTTGATGGATTGCAAATGTTGTAGAAAACAAGAGGGACAAATAGAGGTGAAATAGACAACAAGATACAGATGGCAGGGGGCACAGCTAATGGAGCCAAAAGATCCACCGTGATTTACAGAAATGCTTCAGTGAAGCGTGTATACGAGTGCGATTCACAGACAAGAGCGCACGCATGCTGCTCAGGTGTGGCAGTAACACAATTTTTTATAATTGCAGTAAGCTTAAGTGTGGGATTCAAACAGACAGGAAGGAAAGTTGTAGTCTGTCTTGTCACCAAGGCATGTTTCTGAGCAGGAAGTCTGGCGGATTCCCCTTAAAAACCTAGTTCTTTTGAAAATATGACAAGGAATCAAATTATTCTATTAAACAGCAAACTTACCAAATTATTGAGCAGTCATAGAAAATCACAGTATTTTCTGGACTATGATGAGTGCTTGATTAGAAGATGACCTTCAAAATATCACATCCTTGGGCAGAAAAAACAACAACAATGCCTCGGAAACTCGGTATAGCAAGTGCTACCAAGGCACCATCAAGAAGATCCTGACCAGATGCATCCCCTTGTGTTATTCCACCTCCACCGTGTCCTCCCTAAAGACTCCGCAAGCATCGTGAGAGCTGCGGAAGAGGTCGTTGGTGTCCATCTCACGCCCCTCCCGGACAAACTTCGCCTCACCCGCAAAGCCCGCAGGATTGCAGGTGACCTCACCAACTCATCTCACAGCCTCTTCAAACTGCTGAGGTCAGGAAAAATAGTGCAGAGCCTCAAAGCTAGAACCAGAAGGCTCAATGACAGCTTCTTCCATCAAGCTGTCAGGACTATCAACTCTCTCCCTGCCCCAACC
Source organism: Urocampus carinirostris (assembly GCF_059441175.1). NCBI lineage: Eukaryota > Metazoa > Chordata > Actinopteri > Syngnathiformes > Syngnathidae > Urocampus > Urocampus carinirostris. Next base: position 19,024,688 of record NC_142353.1, on the reverse strand, counting down.
CCCTCCCAAACCCCTGCCTTCTGACAAATCAATACAAAACTGCAATATTTAGATTGTGGCTATAGTGTGCACATTTTTCTTTATTCTCACCTTTTTAGATTTTTATATGCATATTTCTTTTTTTTTTTAAAGTCACTTCTATTTGTTATTTGCATTATGTCTTAAAACACAAAACAAAAGGAAGTGAAAACTTCAGTGCAACAGCAAATAGACTACGAAATACAAGAAAATGATATTCATATTTCAAAAAGATAATCATGAAACATATTATGTCTGAAAAACACAGGAAAACCAATTAAAATATTATTTTATATGATATATATGTTACTGCTTTACTGCATTTGGGCCATGTTGCATTTTTTGGCCTGGAGAGGGGTGGATGGCACCAGGACACACCACAGGGGTGTTTAATATTTTTGGGATTTTATTTTTCAAATGTGTTGCTTTTTTCACACATTATGAAAATTATTAAGACCATATGCATGTAACATATACCTGTGCTCAGAGTCTACAGACTTAGTGAGGCACGCAATTTTCTTGCCTCAAGGCAGAGGGCGATAGTGAGAGGACACACCTCAGTCTCAAACAATAAAATTAGTGATACAGTGGTATTAGCAAGCGAACTTCAAGTGAAGCCATCCCGAATGTTTTTTCTCATTGCATGGACTTTTATTCATAATGGAGGATCACTTACTTATTGATTGTTATATTCAAATGGAGCAGCACATAGTGTAATACTGAGGGCTTCCTAGGGGTACAAAAAGCCTTGACCAGTAAAAAATAGATAAAAACAAATAATTTGAAAACAGGCAAAAATACATCATACCGATGTTAGTTTTTATAAAAATTATAGGTCGCGAAATTAGTATTTCTTTTACACCGTGGAATCCCCACTTACATCGGCGCCATGTTTACCCTGCATTCTGCCGTGTATCACTGGCCCCCGCTAATTCCAGACAACACAGCGCCATTTAGTGGTCAAATATTACACGTTAAGGTAAGACAATAAATGGTTTTTGCCCTGCGACTGGCTGGCATCCAGTTCAGGGTGTCCCCTGCCCTCTGCCCGAAGATAGCTGGGATGGACTCAAGCACCCCTGCGACCCTACTGAGGAGAAGTAGTGCAGATTATGGATGGATGAATGAATCCTTTTTTCCCTAGGTACAGTTTATATATTGCTGCCAATCAATAATAAAGATATGTAGGTTCATTTATGTGTAAATTTGATTGTCCTTCAGCAGACACAAACCTCACTGCACGTCGCTGACTTACATTATGTAGAAATTGTCAGCATATCCTTCCAAAATCAAATGAGTTCAGTATTTCTTTCTCATTTATTTAATGGCTTCAGATATTAATAAGAACAGAGACAGCGGAGCGAAATGTTCTGTGATAAAATATGAAAGGTGCCATAACCCAATCCCAAAATACAACAGAAATAATTCAATCTGATATTTTTTGTCAAAGGTCAAAATGATATCATACATCATGTTTGGTCAAAGATAGAAAGGACCCAAAATTCGTCCTGAACTGGAACCAAGCAGCTTACATTAACATATACTAAAAACTTTGGAAATCTGTGTTTCAAAACTGTTCTTATGAATGTGATAGCACTGGAAATATGGTTTTAATATAAAATATGGAGGATGTCATGATTTGTTGCTGGTCATTCAAAAAAAATCTGAAAAAGGAAAAAAAAAACAAGACATGATTTAGGATGCAGTGCAAGACAAGCAATACACGCTTCTTGCAGGGTTCGTACACCTTTTTTTTTCAAGAACTTTCAAAACCAATTTTCCAATTCCTCCAGTACCATTAAAAGATGAAATCCAGTGTGAATCGTATATTTTGCAGATACACAAATATATCTGCAATTTACACATGTGATTTTTATTCACATTTAATTGTGCAATTATCCAGACGAAGTTTTTTAAATCTTGAGGAAATCCTGAATATACTTGTTTTTGAGACAAATCTCTCCCCATATTGAGGTTGGGTAAAAATATGTAGCTTACATTTTCAGTTGCAGGAAATTCTTTCTATTACAATTTGCCCGGTGACGCTTCATAGGACAATGCCATCCAAGCTAATGCCAGCTGACGTTAATCGCGAGGGAAGAAGAAATGCAATAACAAAGTGAAACCACCAGAGAGAAGTGTTATCATCATTTTTAAGCAGAATTGTTGAGAAAGTACTTTTCAAGCTTTAAAATTCAAGTATTTGAAGCACCCTTACAAACCCTGTTCTTAGCTTAAATGAAGAGATGCTAAAAATGTAGGGAATGAGCGGCAGAACCGCCGTCCCACAGCAGCGTGTATTTATGTCTTACCATACCGATGATAAAGGCTTTCATTTTCTTTCAAAATTATTGTCATAATAAATGAGTTTTGTACAATGAACACAATGCAAATGTCATCCCACAATAGAGTGTGATTTAAATGGTATATCTACTTTGTGTATCTCAACTCACAACTTTCCAATCAAACAGCGGAATGGAAATGATCATGCTTTTTAGAAATAAGACATGCCAAATTAGAATCATGCTGTTCACACGTAGCTGTGGGATCAATACGTGCTGCTCATCTCACACGATGTGCATTGTTTAAAAGGAAATATCGACAAATAAGAACCAAACGTGTAGCTCTTGCGGTGCCGTGGGACGGTGTTTTCGAAGAGCACACAGAGTTAAAAGCCTCAAAAATGCCATCCCACAACAGCGTGTCATAAGCGAGACATACTGAATTGAATAGCATGGGACTAATTTGAAAGGGAGAATTGCAAGAATAAATGGAGATGATGTGTGTCCTATTTTGGTGGGGGATGGCTGATTGATGAGAACAAACTACCGTGAATTCCAGACTAAAAGTGCACTGGGTTAAAAGCCGCATGCTCAAATTTGAGACTCTAACTCAATTTTGTCTTTATACAAGCCACATTGGATTTTAAGCCGGTGGCTAAATTACGTAACGTGTGAGCCCTATATTTCTGGACGACATAACCAGGACAACCGAAGGGAGAATAGTGCCAGATTGCAATTGTGTCTTTTTGTGTGGTTGTCATTGTTGGTTGCCGCATTGTTGGACCACATTGCATTTACTTGTTATCGTTCCCCGATAATTAAAGGAAACTCTAGCAACCTGATGCTGGGGGTACGGAAAGAGAAGTGTTGCAATTTTGATGACTTTCAAATATGTTTAAATCAGATGTAATATTTGAGAACCTTGGGTGAAAAAGTTGAAATGTTGTGAATATGATGTAAATATTAAATCAAGTACCATAAAACCTTGGCCTGGAGAGGGATGGGTGCCACTAGGCTTTACTTGCCCAAGACACATCACAGGAAATGGTGCCCCTACGACCTATGTAGTTAAGGCATCGACCACCCGCCTCCCCATAAAACCTACTGTTTTGCTCCTTTTATGTATTATATCAGGGGTGGCGAACAAGTTTAACACAAAGAGCTGAAATTTTTAACTGTGAGAGTCAAAGAGCAACACCACACACTGACCTGCCATGACAGACACACACACAAACACACACAATTAAAAACATATTATTTCCCATAACACACTACTCTCCTTACAATACAAGTATTGTTCTTGTGTTGATTTCAAGGAAAGTGTCCACCCTCAATACACACAAAAAAAACTAAACATGAAACAAGGCAAAGAGCCGCAGTATATAGAAGATATGATGAGGCCAAGAGCCGCATGCGGCTCTAGAGCCACGTGTTTGCCACCCCTATATTATATGAATGATGTTGACAAAAACCTCGACCAATTTCTTCTCTATAAGGGCATTTGAAATGTTTTCAGACGTCACCGCCGTGTTTTGTATATGATGCGCATGGATTGTGGGAAACCTCATGATCTTCAAAGAAGGAATAATACATTAATATATTGTTAGTAAGAAAAATTATTGAATAATTGTCACTATCATCACTATTATTTATTATTGATCTCACTAACACTAACAATGTGTTTAAGGTGGGTGCAAGCTAAAGAAAGTCAATTAATCTTAAGTTGTATTTTTCTTCATTTAATGCGTAGTCTATAGAGTCAGACTGCCGAGAAACGAGGCAACAATTTCAAGCATTTCAGCCAAGAACCTTAAAAACCCGACATTAGAAATTCAAGCATTTTCAAGCATTTCAAGCACTCATATGAACCCTGTAGAAATGTGGGATGACAAATACAAATTTTAGAATGGGCGTATTAAATATATGGCGACTTTCCAAGGGTATAACGTTTACAAGTGAGAGGCTTTGATTATCAATCTTCAAAACGCATATCCCCAACATTTGGAGCATCTTGTCTGTGTTTTGAGGTCGCACTAGCTAAAGTGCAAAAAAACTTCCGGAGAGCAAAAACAAAGAAGCTAATTCTACGATTATCTGCAATGATTGTTGCTCCGATAATCGGAAATGCCGACTTACAGCCCTGTGGATGGTCTTTTGTTCACAACTCCTCATAAAAATCATAATGTACACTTATTTACAGTTCAAACAGTGATTACCGAGCAAAACTGAAAAAAAAAAAGAAAACATTCAAAGCTCAAATAATAAATTAGATTTGATTCATTCATAATATCAACATATTTGTGACTGTCTTTTCCACCATGTGATTGTCCGTTGGCTTTTTGATGGCGAGAAACAAAAACAAGGCCATCATATAAAATAAGAAAAAAATCAAATCAAATATTCTCAGACAAAGATTTTAAAGTCTTTGATGATATGGAATATTGACAAAAATGTTTAAATCAAGGTGATAATGAAGAGCAGCATGTGGAGCCAATGAGTTAAGAGGTAAGTTTAGTGGGTGAGCGTGGCAGATGGGGTTGGGTTTCGCTAACTACAAAGATTTAAATGGACATTGTGCATTACTTTGTGCCACCTAGTGTTTCGAACATTTCGTAATTGTTAAAAATAATAAACAAAAATATACCAACTATCTTATAAATGTGCTTTTTTTAATGTCAGGTCAAGAATGTTGTATTTGTTTTACATACAGTGTTTGTACGCCTTTAATATTGCCAAATTTAAGAACTTTTTAAGGAATTTCAAAGTCAATCTTTCAATTTTTCCAGAACCATTTAAAGAAAAAAATCCAGTGTGAAACATGTTTTTCGCAGAGATATAAATATGTCTGAGATTCACATGTGCGATTTTTGATCCCAAGTGTGCATTTATCAAGTCATATGAATTTGAGATCTTGAGTAAATTGTGAATATATATCCGTTTTTAAGACAAAATTCTCCAAATAGAGGTGTTGGGGAAAGATTTTCAGTTGCAGGAAGTTATTTTCTATTACATTTTAACACTGGGAAAAGCTAACTTCATTTCACCTGTTTGTGTTGCATGTACCTGTCCTCTTAAGTGTGACTCGTAGGGGTCAAAGATGCTTCAAAAGAGAATGTCGTACACACTAATGTCAGCTGCAGTCAATCACGAGAGATAAATAATTTCATTGTCAAACTTCAATGTCAAACCGAAGCCACCAAAGTGCAGTGTGTGTCATTTTTTAAGAAGACTTGTTGAGAAACATGGCAATAATTTACAAGCACTTCAAACGTTTTTAAGGATTTCAAGCACCTGTACAAACCCTGTACATAACATGAGGCATACCCTCAGGGAACTGACATGACTGTGCCTACATTGCTGCTAAAAAACTAAAATTTTGTGTAAGGCTGGGGAAAAATTAAGGCAGAAAATGGTTTGTTTTCTTTGTGTCTCTGTAGTTTGTGTTCTTCCTTGTGTGTTGTAGTATTCATTTTCATTTGCCTAACACAATACACTGACATCTAGTGGTCAACAATGAGAGGCAATTACTTGCTACTACAAAAAACTGTCTTCGACTTGGTTTTCAATGCCGAGTATTTATTATTTAACCACTAGATGTTACTGTATGGTGTATTGCAACAAAAATGAGTGCTAAAAATACAAGGAAGAATAAAAATCACAGAATCCAAGTCACCAGAATGCGCCATTTTGCTTCTCATTTTTCTGCCAAGCTTTTTGCAAAAAAGGGGGGAAATAAGAAAAAAGGAAAAACAGGGGAGAGGGAAAAAAGGAAGCAAAATAGGAAAATGAAAAAAGAAGGGAAGGAAAAGAGGCAGAAAAAAGAAGTAAAAAACTTAATTTGATAATTTGCATTGAAAAACTCAAAATGTATCACAGCTAGCTCAGAACATTTTTTTTAAATTGCTAAGTGATTTAAAAAAAATAATAATAAAAAAAGGAAAATTCCATCAAAATGTTTTTTTTAATAAATTAAACTTTTTTACCACCAGGAGGCGCCAAATAATACACACTGTCCCTTTAATAAACTCACCAATTCTATGGCTGCGATATTAAAGCAGACGTGGAACCCACCCAACCTTCTGAGGCAATGTTCTATTTTCAGATCAAAGAACAAGGGGCGGGGGCAGGGTAAACTTCGAGTTCAAGGTATTGGTCAATGTAAATGTTAGGCAAGTTTTATTTTGTCAATAACTTTTGTATACTTTTGCCATTTTGCGCAAAACATACAGTAAGATCTGTTCCGCACCAGAAGAGGATTCTGTTCATGAACCAAGTAAAACATCAATCATTGAATCAGTTGTTTCAACTATAACAGGGAAAAAAGGAATTTGATAATTACTTACAAAAGTTTATTTGATTGATGCACTATTAGAAAACGTCAAAACTTTCAATTTATTACAGGTGAGTGTAATGGCGGCGGAAAACCTTTTTCTAAATCAAGGTTTCTATTCAATGAAACAGTCAATTATATGAAATTCTGCAGAGGGCATTTAGTTTCTGACATGGTTTCATTGTGTTCCTACAGTGATGACTTAAGTACAATAGACACCCATGTCAAAATGCTAACCTGCCATTTTGGTATTATAAAGCAGTACTAGAATGTTAGTTATGATTTACTTCATCTGCTCTTTCCTGGGTATGTCGAAGTACTGTTCCTTTTCAGTGTTTTAAGTTGTTATAGTGATGGATTTGGTTTTATGTTATATCGTCACCTAGTATGTTCTCATGCACAAACAATAGTTTTGTGTTTGTATCCCTTGTTTAAAAAAAAAACAAGATTTGATCAAATATAGTCGTTTTTTGCCAGTTTGTCCCCAGATTATTTTACATTTCTTTTTTAGCTTTTGCCTGATTTTCTTAATGTTACTATGTTAATTGTTTTAACATTACATTTTGCTATTTTCTTTCCCTAGATCCAGAAAAAAAGCCTGGATATCAAACATCACATATGGTAAACCGTTTCAACCAGGGGTGTCGAACCCATTTTAACTCGGGGGGCCGCACGACAGAACATTCTCTCAGGTGCCGGGCTAGTAGATTAGAGAGAAAGAAAAAAAGAAAATGAGAAAGAGACAGGGTGGGAAAAAAAGAGAGAAAAAGAGAGAAAGAGAGCTTGAGAAACAAAATAAATAAAATGAGAAATAGTGAGAGAGTGGAAAGAGAGAACAAAATCCAAAGAGAAATAGAAAGAGAAAAGAGAAGGAGAGAAAGGGAGAAGGGGGAAAAGAGAGGAGAAAGCAAGAGAGAGAAAGTGAGATAAGAGAGAGAGCAAAAGAAGGTGAAAAGACACAGAAAAAGAGACAAAGAGGAACATAAAAAAGAAAAAGAGAGGGAGTGAAAGAGAGAGAGAGAGTGAGAGAAAAAGGGAAGGAGAGAGAGAGAGAGAAATACAAGCACAGCATCTGTGAGAGGCACCTGGCTTTGGCAACATCAAGTGTACATGTTTCAACCTGCAGCTCATTTTTCTCTTGCGCTTCTCTGAGCAGGCCGGATTCAATCCCTTAGCGGGCCTAATCTGGCCCGCAGACCGCCTGTTTAACAACTTGGTTAACTTCTCAACCAAACTATGACCCGGCTATTTATTTAGGCCTGACAAACGAAAATAGTAGTATATATAATACATAGAAAAATTGTAAAAAAAAATGGAATTGGTGCAAGTCTTGGTCCCAGGGTCCCTCCGTGTTTTTTCCCTCCATAAAAAAAATTACAGAGTATTAATGTGTACAGCGCTTAAGGCCAACATTCCAATAGCTGGCTATTCATTTCTGCATTTGCTATTTTTGAAAATAATTTGTTTTAATTATAAAGATATTTATATTGCAAACAAAAATGCTAAAATAATATATATGTAATACATATAAGATGGAAAAAAATGATCTGTAGGAATTTATAAATAAATATATATGCAGATATCTACAGATTCTACAGATTTATTTCATCGATTTGGTTTTAAAACACGCAGAGTCAAAATAATCTTATATTGGGTTCTTTTTCTAAGCACTAAAACTGATCATATGCATTAAAAAACACAAAATGCAATACGGCAAACTCAATTTTTTTTCTTGCATGAAATTTGACAAATACCCTCATATTTAAAAAAAATGATTACAAACAATAGCAAATAAAGGGTAAAAAATAGCCATCTTTTGAATGTTGGCCTTGAACGCAGTACACCTTGATAATTCGTGGAACATCCATTTTTTTAATGGAGGGAAGACGCACCAAAAGACACAGGGGTCAGGACTGGCACCAATTTGTTTTTACAGTATTATTTATATTATAAATATTTCATTTTTTACTATTTTCGTTTGGCAGACCAGATTAAAATATCTGAGGGCCATAGTTTGCTTTAGAAGTTAACGTATGCAGGTAAGTTGGTTCAAAGAGTTTACCATATGTGAAAGGCTAATTTATGTTCTTACATATCCAGGATTTTTTTTTTCTGGAAGAAGAAAACAAATAAACGAACGTGCTCCTAATTACATGGAAACATGAAGAAAAGAAGGCAAAAACTTGAAAAACATAAAACCACAAGAAAAAAAATACTTTTACAAAAGTCATCATAGCTATCCTTTTACTACTCGGATGCTAAAAGTTTGCCCATTCCTATTCTAAAGTGACTACAACTAACTAGTCCTCACTTTTGGAAGAGCATACCAGAAATGTACGTATAGGATGTATTTTCAAGATGAGACTCGAGGTAAATTTTTAGGAGGGCTTTTAAAGGTTTGTTTTTGTTTACTTTTATCAAATTTACTGCTCATCTTTTACCAGACTATAATTTACCTTGAATGTGAATGAGTTCATTTTCTTAAAATCCGTTGAGGCTTGTACAAAAACCAAATTGAGTTTCTTCTTTAAATTGCGTAGGTGGCTTTTGATCAGTTGTGCTCTGTAGTCCGGAATTTACGGTAGATGTGATTGAATTATATTAGAAAAAAACCATGAAGCTCCCCTGTAGTATATCCCTTTTCATGTCAGCACCCTTCACAAAGCGGATGAAAAAAAGGAGGAATGGACGGATGAATGGAGGAAAAGTGCCAGGAAGCGAAGTGTACATTTGGCAATGTGAGACGACGACGACAGCCTCACTTCATCCAGCAGCAAAAAGGTTGAAATAAATTAACAAGAAATATTTAAAATCGCTTGAAGTTTGTCATGCTTTCTGTTCACTGTCCATAACTGAGCGTGTGTGTATTTTGTAGTAAGCATTTGTGGGTGTCAGCACGTCCAAACTGTCAGCATGACACCACGTGGGAGCGCTGACACATTGCGTGTTTGCGTTTTGTGGAAAATAGATGAACAAAATGTCAAAGGAGTTCCATCGTGCTCGTCTTCAGGTGGATATCGGCTCAGTTTCCACCCCTTTGATTTCGTCAGATCACAACCTACCAGTGGGTGAATGCATTCAAAGAGAGTGTGTTTCTCTAAACCAGGGGTGGGCAAACTTTTTGAGTTGCGGGCCACATTGGATTGAAAAAAATTGGAAAAAGGGCCAGGAGGAAGAAAATGTATAATCTATCTATAATATATCTTTTTGTATCTACCAGTACGGTCTTGGGTCAAATACTTTGGCAATACATGGGGAAAAAGGATAAAGAAGGCTAGAGGTAAGATCGGTCTATAAAATCCAGCCGGATATATAAGCTCATACTCTGGTTTACTTCGGGCCAAGTCCTTCAGATCAAGTGTGTTTTAGAAGTGCAGCGTCAAAATGAACCCTTTGCCGACAAAGTGCTTATTTTGGCGAAGAGCAGCGAAATGAAACGACATAGCACGAAAGAAAATCGTATACTGCAGATTACAAGATGCAAAGAGTGAACTATGCAAACGAAAGGCAGAAAGGAAGTTTGTAAAACTTGTAAGCGGAAATTACGTCTGACGTAAGCGATGTAGAGGTGGAAAGAGAAAGCGGCGCATCTCCTACCGTGACATTGAGGATGAAAGTATTTTTGGATTTAGTGATTTGGAGTTAAACTGATTGCTTCGTAAGTATATTCTTTATGGTGGAGTTATGTGAATAATATAACTTTGGTGCTGAAGCGTGCATTTAGGCACCGAACTGCAGTGTGCAAGTGGGTTACTCCGGTTAAAGTACTGTTACTAAAGAAAAATAATACTCAAGAAGAAGTAAAAAGTAGTCATCTAAATAATTACTAAAAGTAAGTGCATGCTGTGCAAATCCTCTACAAAGGAAAACAAATAGTTACTTTACATTACATTCTGAAAATAAATAAAAACAGACAAAATAAGGGAGATAGGTCTGTATAGAATAGCATTAAGGAAATGTAGCTATGAATAAACATGTAGACATTTTATGTTGTTTTCTTTTTTGTCTACAATGAAACTATTCTAATTGGTTTCGAAAAACTGAAATAAAGCAAACTAAAAAAACGAATGACCTTTTTGACACTTTAATTGAATAATTTGCATTGAAAAACTCAAAATGTATTACAGCTAGCTCAGAACATTTTTTTTTTTAAATTGCTAAGTGATTTAATAAAAAATTACAATACATGATTAAAAAAAGAACGGGAATAGTAGTAGCCAGCTTTTTGAATGTTGGGGACCCAGGTGACAAAAGTGGCACTGAATAACCACATTTTTATTAGTACAACCCTCCTTATATTATGGACCATAATTATTTGTGTATGATGCACTTTTCTCTTACTTAAAAAAAGAACTGAACATGAGAGCTGGGGTTACATAGATTCATTAGTATATTACATAGTATATTATGGTTACCACTTTTTGCGCATTGATTAATTAGTCGAAAATATCCCTGAGCAGAAATGCAAAACATTGAATACAACCACATCTTTCGACCCACAAGACACTAAAGGTCTATTTTTAGTAACAAGATCCAAATTATTGCGTGGGAGTATTATAATAAGTACGGTAATTCTCCATGGTATGTGCCCAGAGAAGGGGCTTCCCTTCATTTCTTTCCTTGCCTCATCTATCCCACACTGAAATATAATGTTTTGCGAATTTAAAAATACCTAAAGTTAAGAAGTTTCAATCCAGTCTTCTTTTACCAGCTCAGTAGCCTAGATGGTAGTGTGCCCGCTTTGAGACTGGGAGGTCGCTGGTTCGCGCCTCCACCGAGACATACCTAATTGGTATAATGGCGGCGCCCTCTGGCTGCGGCTGCATCGACTCGCTACAACGGGTCAGGTGTATCGACATTTCGTTCTGTGTACATTGTTACAAAGAATGACAATACAAAGGAAATTATTATTATTATTATTATTATTATTGTATTTTTAATAAATGATAAATTGTCACCCTTTATATGCCAACTCACGCTACAAAGAGGAAACTTTCTGTATACGATTCTTCTTTGAAGCTTAAAGTTGCAGATTATGATGAAATCGATAAAAATCGAGCACCTAGCCAAAAATACACTGTACTAGAGACCAATGTTGGAAAATGGAGAACACAACGACGTCCTCAAAGCGACAATAGCATGACAAGGGAAACAACTCTTTGATGTAACTGATGATTAATCTGATTTGAAGGACATTAAATCATTTGGGTAAATTTGATTTTGGTAATGTGTACGTTTACGTTGTCAATAAATTATTTTCATCATGGTTGTGTGTATTCAAGAACGTTTGTCACTTACAATAACTAGTTTGAGTTGAGAAAAGTGAAACAAAATTTTATACGGAATAAATTAAGGGTGCGTGTTGTACACGAGAGTATTCTGTGCGCAAATAAATATGGTGTATCATTTTATGTTTAACATTTTGCGAGCTGGATTAAAAAGCCTCACGGGCTGCATGTAGCCCATAGGCCGTAGTTTGCCCACCGCTGCTTTAGACTGATGAGGGAGTGAAATGGGTAAAGATATTGGCATTGGTGTGTAGGTGCATGTGTACAAAATGTCAGTGTAAACGACATCCAGGGGAGTTGTGCGTGGATTTCTGGTGTATTCACGCAGCCTTCCCTTTTCGTCAATTGCCTTTCTTTTTCGAAAAGAGCAAACAAAACGTCTTCTTGTGATCAAGCGTCTCTCTGCGTGAGCGCCTGGAGGTCGGCGGAGTGCAGAGAGTGCTGGAGGAAGACGTTTTTGCGAGAGTAGCTGTGCAGGGACAGCGGGCCCCGAGGCGGTTGCCCCAGGCGGCCTGTGAAGGGCGATGAGGAGGTGGAGGAGGCAGCTCGGGTCGGGGTGGAGTTGAGCCCAGAAGGAGATGCGCTGCTCCCCCTGCTCGTCAGGCTTTGGAGACTGGAGGAGGAGGAGGTGCCGACTGCCCGGGGGATGAGGCATGGGTGGTGATGCTCTCCTTTGCGGGATGCCGAGTTTCCCCCAAGGGACTCGGACGACGACGATACCCTCTCTTCATAGGGGATGAGAGGCTGGGCAGCAGTGATAAAAGGACGGTGGACCACGTTCGTAGGACAGCTGTGATTTTCCTGCCTGGATGGAGAGGGAGCTGGCAGGTGACAGGGGACATCAGCGGGGATATCAGCGAGGACATCAGCGAGGCCCCCTGCGAGCGGCGGAGTGGACTGCACACCCCCGGCCCGCTGTACCCTTTGCTCCTTTAGGGGCAGGCTGTGGCTGTTGCTGGTGCTGCTGCTGCTGCTTGGCCCTGAGCAATGCCCTGGATGATGGTTGGCCTGAGAAGAAAAACAAGCAGAAGGAAAACCAGACTTCAAAAAGGATTTTTGTGCATGTGTTAAAGTTCCTTCACAAAATGGCCGCTACTGTTTTCATCTGGTAGTGACGGAGCTTTTGAAGCACTTGAGACCTGACAATTTAGCACTTTAGGGGAAAATTTTTTGGGGAAATACGGTGTCATTTTTCCAACTGAAAATGCAAAGTGACACGGTGCATAAATTAGTTTAGTTAACCCTAGAACAGGGGTCCTCAAATACAAATCCTAAAGGTCCATAATTGTTCTTTTCAAACAAGCTTGGGTCCATTTATTATGACGATCAAGTGCAAGGAGACTCTAGTCAAACATATTTATTTTTGACGCCCTTAATCACAAAAATGGACTGCACAGGTTACAATGACACCATCCCCTGGTCTTAAACCAACATGCGGGCATGAAAAACATCCGCACGAGGAAAATGAAAAACCTTGGAAAGAGGCCTCACAAGTGGTAATCCATCTCCCAGGATTACCAGGCTGCTATAAATTCAACACAAACACAAAATTCGTCATTTCTTAAGCCATCACATAGTTTCTAGTTTATAGGTGCTGAATCAGAGAGAGGGATTTGTTTGATTTTTGTTGTACTTTCCTCCTTTTCTTTTCCTTCGGACATTGCTGCCATCCTTTTGTTATTTCCCCATCATAAAAAGGCTTCTTATGTTTGGCCAATACCCATGACACTCTGGGTTGTTGTTGTGTGTGTGATTTAACAATAAACTTGCTGGACTGTTGATATACTGCTTCAACCTGTCAACTTCTAGCCTTCTCAGGTCTGAATTAGGAGGAAACGTCTTTTCGATAGAGCTGTGCTCTTTAACATAATGGTGCTTCACATTTTCACGTTTTTATAGCAATTGTCTTTAAACATATAATGCACATTGGTTTTGGACTTACAAGTGGGAAAATAGACACATATTTGTCAGTCCAATTTTCATGAAAACGGTGGTTTCCATTGTCCACTTTTCGTCTTTTAGTCATCGTTGAGCACGCAACTTTTGTCTGATTAGATCTTCTACTTGTTGCACGTAAACAAACATTGTAAAGTGCTAGGTACGACTCGTGCTTATCGGTCTAGTCAAGCTGGCAGGGTTCACTCTCGCTCAACCAATCAGCACATCGTTGTCATAGAGGAGACAGCCCATAATGCCATGTTACCCAGGCAACACCCAATCAGCGCTGTCTCGTAAAGCACAACTTCCTCCCTCCCTCTCACACATGCACAGTACGCACAGAGCTCAGGGCAAATGGCGAAAAAAAAAAATTGGTTTTGTTTAAAAAAGACACGTTCGCCTTTGGTCCACAGAGAGGTGTGCCACGGTCCACGGCCGGACCAGGGTCCGCCAATTGAAGACCCTGGTCCAAGAATATATATTTTAGTGGAAAGCTGAGTCATCTATGTTCTCTGCCATTACAATGAGCATATGTTAACTAAATGGTTAAAGCACTTCTATGTATGAATAGCAGCCCTTTAAGTAAATTATTGTTTTTTAGCACTACATGACTTCTGTGTACATTAATGGAACCATTCTGTATATTATTACCAGGACAAGTACATGTAACCTGTGTATGTCAACCTTTATGCTGCTATAGTTAACTCGTATAAATCTACTAACACTTTAGCAAACTACAAAACAAAAAAAAACAAAAAAACTCATTCAGCATGTTACTACCACCATTGTAACCCCTAACACAACATTACCATTTATGCCAGCCATGCATAGGATAGGCTCACAAATGTAAGCCAATTTAGAATGTTGATGATTCCAGATTAAAAATAAGGCATCATGATTGAGACCCACATCAACCTGTGAAAATGCTGAAGTATTTTCCGGTTTTCCTTGTCGTTAAGTAGGTTTAAAAGGAAGGGATGTTGTCATGGTGATATGTGCAACCCTTTGATACTTTCTGTGATTAAATGCTACACCAATATATATGACTTGACTTGTAAGGTTGGGCATTCGAGAAAATTGATTTTATAAATACTTCCTGTTAAAAAAAACTAATTGGAAATTAAAAAAGCATCTGGAATTAGGGGTAGCAATTAAAGAGTTTCATTTAAATTACTTGAAACTGGTGCTGCTTTTTAAGTTAATTGCACCATTTAAGCAATTTGCCCATAAGCTATATGTAGCTAATGAATGTTTGTTTCACTTAAAATCAGTTATTCTTGTCTGAACATTAGTCACAGGGTAATTTTTTTCAGTGACGTTTTCTTTAAATGATTGTGGTTGAGATTTTTTCTTTTAAAACAAATGAAATTGCAATTGTCAGGAGCTGTTGATAAGTCCTAGGCACTTTTTGTCAGTGGACAAAATCGAAAATATAATTAGTTGACAATTAATCCAGTTGTATCGCCAGACATTGTTTTTTCCCATTAAATATAACATGGGGAAAGAAACCGTTTAGGGTGTTGGGGTGTCACACAATGGTTCGAAAAAAGCTGAGCCTACCCTGCCGCCGCAGCAACCAGCAGCGCCTTTGCCAGCTCGCTGTCTGTGTGTGCAGATATACACATCACAATACTGCCACTGGGGCATACTATTGCACAAGGGGGGGTTCAAATTCAACAATCGCCTCAATGTTTGTTACTACCATTGCTAATTTGAGCTGAGGAAAATCAGATTTTATTACGATTTTTATCGAAAATATGGGGTAATAAATATGGTAGGTAAATGACTAATTATTAAAAATAGTTGTTGATTAATTTGCTCATCGTTTAGTTGTTGGATCCCCTGTGAAAAATGCACACGCCTTTATGAATTAACCATTTTTGGTGCTTCGTGAAGCTTATCAAAGCAACTTTTTTTTATCACAACCTCGCTGGCACCTCGTTTTGAAAAGATAGCTAAATTGGCTATATAGAGTTGCATTAAGAATCACAGGCTTACAAATGAAGACCATACATCTTTGTCTTTTTCTTTATATACTCACTAGCCTTTTGCCCTTATCGCAGATCTGAGGGCACTAAGAAAAAAAAATCAAGCCTCTCTGTCTTCTGTTGGTCCTTTATTACGTATCACAGGATAGTGTGTGTCATTTAGCGGCTTCTAGTTATTAAAAAAAAATCTTCATTTAATGAACAAAAACAATGTTGATTTGAATAATAAGCAAAAATATATCAACTAGCAAATAAAAAGGCAACAACAAGATAAATGTTGTGGTTTGGCCACTTTTGAGTCTCCAGATGGTATTCTTCCTTGTGCTATTCAGCACTCGTTTTTGGCGTCATGTGGTTTGGGGGCCACATGTTAGAAAATAATTCTCATGGGC
Source organism: Urocampus carinirostris (assembly GCF_059441175.1). NCBI lineage: Eukaryota > Metazoa > Chordata > Actinopteri > Syngnathiformes > Syngnathidae > Urocampus > Urocampus carinirostris. Next base: position 19,008,452 of record NC_142353.1, on the reverse strand, counting down.
CCCAGACTACTAGCATAGAACGTGTAGCTGGACGACTCGGGGTCTTTTTGGAGGCTCATAATTGAATTATGATTAAAAGATGCAAGATTTGATCATAAAACGATTATTGAGAGATTTATTTTCTACAGTATTTTTTTCCTTCACACAATCTCATGTAATATTTATCAATAGTGCAGTTGTTGAAAAGAAAAATGAAAAACAATTGAATTGATTTCCACTACCGTTTATTTAACTAGGGGAAACTCCTGCAGACTGGTGAATGACAAAAGGAGCATACAAAAACTAATTTAATTGTATGTATTTCTGCCTTATATTTTAATGAAATTCTTTACCTAAATATTGGAACTGTTGAATTATATATATATATATATATATATATATATATATATATATATATATATTATAAAAAGGAGCTAAAGCTTCTTTAAACTTCTGCAAAAACACCCAGAAGCTATTTTTTTCATTTTGGATTTCGCCTTTATGAATTTTATTTGGAACTTATTTCCTCAATGTTCTCTGGTTTATTATTACTAGCAAATAAAAGTGGTGCCTGGCTTTGGCGACATCCAGTGGACAAATACAAAACTGCAAGTCATTGCTTGATTCCATATTGGGTTATGCAGCTCATTTTTTTCTTCTCTTAGCGGGCCATGAGTTTGACACATGTGCTTTAAGCGAGTAGTGCCCGAGGTTGGTTTCCCTGCTCTGTACTCGCGAGCGTTAAAAATGACGAGGAAGATTGATTCCCTAATATAAAATCCCAAAACGGCATCCATGTGCGTGTAGAGTTACGGCGTCTCCACCAGCGACAACCAGTGAGCAACAATTAGAGCGAGAGGGAGCGCAGCACTAGCGTGTTTGCTGTCTACTGTTAATTGGGTGACATTTGGAAGAAACGTGGCTCTCTGGGCTCCTGCAGCTTGTTCTAATTGTTTCTAAACCAAGCGGAACCCTACCCACAAAAGAACACACTCATACACACACGCACACACACACAAACACACAACCTCAGCAATACAAGGTTTGTGGGAAGCCATCAAAACGCCTCTCCGGACACGTCATGGGGAATGGCAAATAAAGCTGGATGGCAGGAAGAGAAGCCACCTGTTCTCCTTTCACACTCCGATGCGCGTTTCCCTCTCTTCACCACCCTCTCTCTCCTCCCTCGCACACGACACTGCAAAATTTCACTTCCAATGAAGATTATACATGTTAACTAACAAGTTGAATTTGTTTCATGACTTCGCTTCTTTTGTAATTTACTGTTAAGTTTAAACTTTAGTAGACGCACAAACTAGAGAGAGAAGACATCGATGGATCTTGAACTTGAAGGAAGGGCAGAAGAAAGGCCTTGAGAAAAGAATTTCCATCTCTGTGCTACCGCCTCTTCCTAAGCCTTTTTTGAAACCTTCAAGGTTTCTAAAAATAAATCAACCCAAAGGGGTGTGGTCATCAAAGGACAGCAACATGATTGCCAGATAGCGACAATGATATTGAAAGAGAATAAGAAAATAACATAAATCGAAGTATTGTGAGAATTACAGGATCCCAGTGAGATTTAATACACAGCTACAGCTGCAGGATGCAGAAAAACAGCCTGCCTTATTTAACAGTCCCTATACGAGGCCACCGACCCTTGCAGGGAGGGGGATTAGTCAGCCTCACCAATGTGCCGATGTGTGACCCAATGGTCTTAACTGGTAACTGAATAATGTGTGCGAGGGTGATTCAAGATCAGGAAAAGCCAAGCAAGGACAAATCAAAGCAACATAGCAAGTCAGTTTAAGTCTTCCTATATCTGAAAGGCAACAATCCCCGTGTCTGAGTGGCCTTAAGGGTCACTCAATTGAACCCAAGATTTTTGATTAAAAGTTTGTAAGTCCCCTTCCGTCAAATTTGCACACTTGAATAAATAGGAATGCCTTATATGAAATCAAATGTTCATATTAGCCTTTCAAATATACATGAGTACTTAACCATTGCTCGCCAGCAAAGTCAACAGTTGAACAGTCTGTTGAAGTGTCAAACGAAACGAGAGGAAGAAATATTGCAGAAAATGCAAACTGATGTCGAATAAATGTCCAATATACACATTTAACTACAGAATGATTCGCTTAAGCCAGTGATGTGCAGACACATCATCATGGATATATAAAATTAAATCTATATCAAATGTTTATATTTTTTCAGTGATAAAGTTCTTTCTCATTTAGCTTCACAATTGTTTTTTTTTTAAATGTTGCATATCCACAAATTTGGGATATTAATAAAATGAACGCAAAAAACCCTTTCAAACTTTCTAATCTTATCTCTCGAGATAAGTTAAATAGAGTATCAGATTTAAGATATGTACGTTAAACTTTCAGACTTTATGATGGATTTCCCATTTCAATTGAAACTCATTTTGAGAACTTGCAAGAATCTTGCAGGAAATCCGTCAACTTTTTTACATTTTGTTTTGTAAAAGCATCATTCAAAAATTGATTCAACTATTTACAAAGTGTTTGCCCTGAAGCTCAAAACTCAAGCTCGGGTGTGTCCTGTTTCCACTGATTATCCTTAAGATGTTTCTACAGCCCATCTGGAGTCCAAATCTGGTAATCCAGTTGATTGTAAATGATTTGTTAAGGGGCATGTACCTGTAACTGTCTATATAGTATCACTGAGTTGACAGTGAATGTCTTTGCATAAACCAAGCATCAAGTCAAAGGAATTGTCTGTGAACATTCGAGACAGGATTGTCCCAAGGCACAAATCTGAGGAGGAGTGAAGATTCCAATGAGCACAGTGTCCCCCATCATCTAGGAATGTAAGACATTTTGAACCACCAGGACTCTTCCTTAAACTGGCCAGCCACCTAAACTGAGCCATTGTAGGAGAATTGCCCTGGTTAGTGAGCATTGCTCTGTGCAGTGAAGAAAAGCTTCCAAAAGGACAACCATCTATACAGCAATCCACCAATCAGTCAACATTGTAGATAGGCAAGTCATAAGTCATTTCTTAGTAAAAGGCAAATGTTAACCCACTTATAGTTTACAAAATGCCAGATGAAGGACTTCCAGATCATGATGAACAAAATGCTCGTATCTGATGAGACAAAAATTGAACTCTATGGCATAAATGCAGTTTAGGGGAAACCAGACTCCCCTCATCACCAGGTCAATACAATCCCTAGAGTGAGACATGGTGGTGGAAACTTCATGTTACAGAGATTTTTTTCAGTGGCAAGAACAGGAAGACAAGTCAGGATAGAGGAATAAGATGAATGCAGCAATAAACAGAGATTCTGGATAAAAAAGCAGCTCCAAAGCCCTGTTGACCTCAGACTGGCGCACCGGTTCAATCTCTCAGGAGGACAACAACCATAAGAACACAGCAAAGGTACCATCTCTGTAAATGTCCTTGGGGGACGCAGCCAAAGTCCAGACTTGAATCCAGAAAATATCAGAGAGATTGAGAATGGCTGTGCACTAGAGGTAAAATTGTATGCCCAAACCCGGCCCGAAGTTTAGGTTGGGTCAAAAATGTGAACCATTAGTTCGGACTCGCAGTTTTTTTTTGTTTTGTTTTTAACTCTTCACGTGTTTTCTCGTTACTTTATTTTGTGAAGTATTTACGGAGCGCCACATACATGCTCGTTGGTGTATGCTAATTAGCCACCCCCCAGCTACTAAGTGTCCGACATCGCCGGCGTGGTCGTCATGTGCTTACTTTCTCCCGCTGAGTCCTCACAAATGAAATGTGGAAATTCAGGTCTGCTTTAGGCTCTGTCCCCAAATTCAAGTTAGTTTGTTGGGCTCGAGCTGGACCGGGCTTTAAAACACGCAGGTCTGGTAGAGCCGTATTTTTGAGCCCGATCCTACTTCTTCTGTGGACCAACACTTCCTATTCGGCTTGATGAAAGTTGGCAGGTGCTTCAAAATAGAATGGGCAAAACTGGCCAAAGACAGCTGTGCCAAACTTGTGACATTATATACTAAAAATAATTGTGAAAACGCTGTGAATACTTACGTTTTTTTAATTGTAATACATTTGCAGTAATCTCAAATGTTTTCCGGTTGTCATTATAGAGTTACGGGCAGAAAATTGAAGAAATATAGAAATTAAAGAAGACTGTACTATAAATGTGGAAACAGTTAAGCACTGTGAATACGGATGCACAATACAGTTCAAAGCTAGGCAGCAACTAGCATATTATACGTTATAGCAAACTTATTTAGAAAAACATTACTGATTTTTCCCCCCTTTGGCAAGTTTTAGGCAATAGCAACAAATACCAAATTAGCAGCTAACATTTGGGGAAATAGAGACTTATTTAGGTCACCAGCTAAAAGATAAGCGTCAGCTTTAAACCACCTCAGGACAACCTCCCGACTCAAAGAGCTCCTTTACTTTCTTCACATCCATTACCTGATAGACAGCTGAGAAACAACTTCTCTTTGGACTGGCCATTGAGCGTGTGCTGCTTGCTAATCCGCTGTTATGAGTGGACGCTCGTAGTAGACTATTGGTCTTGTAAATTCGAGTGAGGCCCAAACCGTCACTATAGGGGCACACTTTGACCTCATGATGGAAAAGTGACATTGCCAAGTGTTGAACAAAGCAACTTTTAGCGTTACAAGAGGAGATTTGATCTGGATTGCCCTGAAGCATCAACACCAACATAATGAAATCTTTGTTCAGATGTATATGAAGTTATGGAGAAGATTCGACAGGGACAGATACAATGTGTAGAAGTCAGGTAAAACCTGCGGTACAGCTCCGTGTTGGAGTGTGCGCGCTCCGGCAAAATGGATTCAGACAGATGGAGACAAAGCAAAAGGTCAAGCGCAATGAAAAAAGAGTCAAAGGATGGAAGGGACAGGAGGGGGTTGACAGATTGGTAAGGAGGTGATCAAAGACATGGATAAAACGCGAGGAGAGCAACAGACGGCCAGGAAAAAAATGTGGAACTGATTTACAAACTCAGGTGCGCTGTGCTCAGGAACACGGCTTTAAAATATTGACAATGTGTGTGTCCACAAGTAGACCTGAATATATCACAATGACGCTTGCTGAGGGTGCAAATGGACAAGGGCTCTTGAAGAATTTCCAAACCTCCAGTTGCACAACACATTTAATGACTTACTGCACACAGACATGTACTGTATGTGGTATGCGACATATCGAGGAAAACAGCGGAAGCAAAAGATCCACGTCATCAATCACACAGCTTGACTCAATAATCTACAAAGGCGCAGAATTGTAATGAGAACCATAAAGACTCTGCAAACACTAAAGTGAAGGAGTAATCACTGAGATAAAAAGCTAGAGGTTCATTTGAATATACGGTAATCTTTTTTTATAGTTCATTGTGGGCTGCATGGAAAGACTTTTAAAATGATGTACTAAAATGGCAATTTAATTGGTCAACTAGACTGCAAAAGCGAGTAACATAAATGAAGTACAATAATTATATTTCCGAAAACAACTTTCTTGATTTGCAAGCAGATGATTTTTCTAATTCAAAGAGGATTTTTTTTGTTATTTCTCTAACTCTGTTTATTGAACAACAGTTAACTTAAAATTATCTAAAAATTAAAAAAAAATACATATCCTAAAGAAAATAACATATATTTTTTTTAAATTACAACAATATGTGCCATCTGCCGGAGCAGACAATTGTGCTCATATGAGCTAATTTTACTCATTTCAGGTATTATTATTTTTCGAGAGTAAAAAAGATGATAAATCTTTAATTTTTCAAATACAAAAATCTTTCAAATACCGTCAACCACCCCCTCTTTGATCTGCTGCTCTCAGGTAGGCCCTTCAAGTCCCTTAAAAACAAAGACTAACAGGCGCGGAGTTTCCTTCCCAGATCTATCAACGCCCTAAAGAAATGCACAAGGCTGTAAAGTACATACCTTGCCTATGTATAGAAAACTGGGCATTTATAGACTCATTTTCGTATTTCTTGCTGCTAAATGCTATTGGGCTATTTTCCCATTTCCCTATTATTACGATGCAATTACAACTTAGGTCAGTCACCAAGAACCACCTATTATATTTTTGCCTAATTATCCTGACAATCTTTTTCTCTTTTTTTTTTCTTGTTGGTGTTCGTAACATGTTCATCCTGGAGTGCCATGCTTAATGCCATTATAAAAATATACACTATATTGTTATCAATGACAATAGAGACAATTCAAATTCTAAATACAGTATAATAATATAAAAACAATAGTACATCAATCTTTCTTTTTCCTTACTGCTTCCCTAGTACTTACGGACTATTATCTGATTTTATATACATATATATATATATATATATATATATATACACACACACCGTAAAATTCTACAAAAGTGCATCCAGTACATTTTTGAAGAAAAAACATGCTGTACATACATAAGCCGCCCCCTGACTATGCCGCATGCACCCACATTAAAACATGAAATATTTACAATGAAAGACGGGATACAGATAGAGTTTTACTATTACACGGTACCTGTAACTCGTTTATCAAAAGTCCGCCAGCCTGCCGGTGGGCCAGCCGAATTTTGATGAACGAATACATGTCTGTATCAATGTCACCAGTCACTGAAACATGTCATGCCACATATCATTGGAAAGCTTTAACTCTTGGGATTTCAAAATATACTCAAGAGAGAAACATTACGATCAGTTCTGAACAAGATACCCGAAAACTATAAAGCCAACGTAACTCACCAATATCTCCCCTGATAAATGTAAATCCACCTTAAACATTACTGCCTTGATGGAGTTTGCTTCTTGTAACCTGTTTGTTTCGCCACATAATTTCAGTTTATAAATAAACACTCGTAAAATAATTCCCAATATGGAAGCTAGCCCTACCCTTTCGATTGAAACCTTTTCCATTATTAGGGGCTGTTCATGCTTGTTTTATTTATTTACAAAGCGCAAAGTAACATTAAACTTTGGTCTTCCACGACACATTTTCCACCTGTCCTCAGTCTTACCTTTACTGCTCGGGCGCCCCTGGAAGGCGTTAGAAAAAATGCATATTTTAGCTGCATCATTGCATAAGCCGTAGTGTTGAAAGCTTGGAAAAATAAAGAGCTTGTAGTCCAAATTTTACAGTCTATAAATTTTACAAATAAACAAAAGATAGTCAATCTATTTACCTGTGAGAAAGAGAAAGACCCATGACGTTGAATTAAAGATGCAGACAGAGGGGAAAACAAAGAACGCGGCTAGAGATTGCCAGCCAACGCCTGCAGATACCTAGGACATCTCCTTCATCTGTTTGCCACCAACCAAATCAAATAAAGGCTGAGAGTGCAAACGCGTCAGGCTGTCTCAAAACTGTAACACACACTCGTGCTTTTAACTTGTTGATTTACCTCAGCACAAAAAGCCCCGAGGAGTACAACAGCCTGTGGCAACGTATCCCCAATAAAACTCGGACAGTCGTGTTTCATCTTGTGGATCCCGTTTAAATCTCACTACCGCCAAATTCGCTTTCTCTAACTTCCATCTTTGCCCAGATTGACTGCTTTTCCGTTGTATGTTATTGATGAGATATCACTTAAAATATATCTATAAATACACATAAACTTTAAATCAGTGTGGCAGTGTAAATAATCACGCTTATCAAGTTTAGGTCCATGAGCTAAAACCATCATTGCTCACTGTTTGAATATTGAAAACATCAAAAGCAAGTTTTTGGAAGAGTTCCTCTTCCAAGAAGCGCCTTTGGTTTGTATAATTTACAAGAAATTTCTGGACTAATGAGGTACATGGTTTCCCGTGTGATTGTACAAATAGCTTGGGGCTTAATATTTGAGCTTATGCATAGTTTTCTATCCCTAATCCTGTCAATGCTATTGGACTACCACCCCCTATTTCTGTGGCAAAAAAATACCCTCAAAATAATTATTGAACAGAATATCCATTCTGTGGCAGCTGTCACACACTTGAGTCCATCTGTTACAGAACATGCTGTTACAAAATGGACATTGGAAACAATTGTAGACTGGCGTTAGGGATTTAACAAAAACGTTTAAGAATATGTATATTGTATATATTTAATAATTTATTATTTGAGCGCCAATCAAAAAGTTCGATCTTTGCGATTTTAAATTTAATGACATACAGTGCCATCAAAAAGTCTTTCCTCCTTCCTGATTTCTGTCTTGTTTCTCACATTTTTTCAATCGCAAAGGTTTCAAATCATCAAAACAATTTTAATATCACACAGTGACAACCTAAAGAAATACAAAAAGCAGTATAAAAATGTTGATTCAATGTCTGGCTGGTAATACGAGGGAGAAGGACAAATCGAGATGAATCAGTGCACTAGCGTCTGGACCTTAAGCACGTCAACGTCTGCAACAACCAGCCGGCAGAGATGGGAAGATGCGTCGTTGCTGTCATGAACCCTTTGGACAATTTTAGAAGCTCGAGGTGCCGTTGCTGTCATGCACTTTCTGGACAATATTTTACATATTACCCATGTTTTCTTTATTGATGTTCACTATGTTTTGTGTATTGTTACCAAATGCTAAATATATTACACCCTGGTCATCCTGGGAGGGGGATTACTACTTGTAAAGGCCCTTCTCAAGGTGTTTTTCCCTCATGCTGAGGTTTTTGAGTTTTTCTTTGCCTGCATGTTGGTTTAAGATCAGGGGATGGTGTAATTGTAATCTGTGCAGTCTATTGAGATATTTTGTGATTAAGGCCTATACAAATACATGTGACTTGAAAAAAAACAAACTACAGGTAATTGAATCAAATCATTCTCCTTTCTATTCAGATTGTGAATTGTTGTGGACTTTCCATAAGAACCCCTCAAATCCTTGTTTGTGGAGTGATATGCACCGCTAAGTGCCATGTTCTCCAATTGCTATTGGCAGATCAATATGCTGCCACAATAAAGTACATTGCAAGAGCTGTTGATTTCTTGTTACTATTACAGGTGGTTGTTTCTTGGTCTTTGGCCACCCTGACATGGTCATACTGTAGGTGAGACTAAGTGTGTGACGTTTTGTTAAAAACAAATAGCCTTATCTGCGTTTGAGTTTATAATAAACTATTGCAATATAGCTTTCAATGATATACAAAATTTAACTCACCACAATTACTGAGCGTGTTTAGTATTGTTTCATACGGTTCACGGATCCCTTAGACACCTGGGTCGTAGGGGCACGACTTTCTGTGATAGGTCTCGGGCAAGTGGATAAAAAGTAAAGCGATGCTTGTACTAATTGTAAGCATTTCGAGTGGACAAGAACCAGGCTTGACCCGTTTGCGTTTTTGCATCCTTCCTTTTCCTTAAACACTGTTTTTCACTCATTGTACTATCACACCTTCTACACCACCGCCCTTCATGTTGTTCCGCTTTTCTCTTTCTCCTTCATGCTTATGTAACACTGTAGATGAGAATGCCAGCGGCTGCCGGGGCCGAGCAGACCCTGACAGCAGGAGGATTGATGGCAGACTGTTGCAGTCTGGAGACCACACACAAGGAAAGGTTGCAATCGCGTTGCAGAAAAGAAGATGGGGATGGAACGGTGGGCTACTGGTTAGCATGCACAGATCTGTTGACACTTGCTGTAGAAGTTGTAAAAAAAGCTATTTAAACCTAAAAGACACAAGGGAATAGATTTTAATTGTGAAGAAAATGCATAATGTAGACTATAAAATGCTGCTGGTACTGAAGCTTCAGGCCGATTATTCCGTCTTGATTGTTGCATGTGAACTATCTAGCCGCGGGTTTTGGAATAGGCCGACGCAAAAATTAAAGGTGGCCTGGGTAATCTCTGCGCCATAGTTTACCCAAGAGCAGAAACATCTTCTAAAGGCTTATCGGAAAGCTGATAGGTTAGTGGGACCTGGATGAGCACACAACAAAAGTGGCAAGAGTGCAATGAGGGGAAAAAAAATAAAATAAAATTGCTGACCACCAGCTTGAGCAAGTTTTGCCTTGAAATTGCCCAGTGTGAGTAGGATGATGGTGAGAACGAAAAATTAACAATTGGATGGTCAAGTACAAGTAGGAGGTGAGGAACGGCAAGAGAATAAACACCCTTCTAAAATAATGGCCTGAGAAAAAAAAACTAAACCAAATTCTGTTTTTTAATGTTTTGAAAGTTTTTTCAAGAGTATAGAGCCAATATAAGCTGAGAATGAGTAGTCTCTTGGGGCCAAACCTAAATGCTAAGTATGCCATGTTTCCATATTGCATATTTGCTGGATGACCAAACGTAAACTGGAGAAATACCAGATGCATATCTGAAGGCTTGTACTTGGGCATTTGTACACTACACATAACATTGAAACATAAAGCATTTGTACAAGCCTTTTAGAACAGTGGGTCCCCAACATTTTATGCGTTACGGACCAGTCTAATGTCTTAAAGTAGTCTCGCAACCCGGCCCAAAAACAATATCGACAACATTGAAAAGAGTGAAAATAGAGCTATAATACCTATCTGCATCCTGAGTGGACTAATGGTTAGGATTCAGTGCTTTCACCGCCGCAAACGGGGCTTCAATCCCGTTACTTTCAATGTTGTGCAAATTCGGTCAGCGGTATTTTCAACTGATCAATACTTGCTCAAATACAGTTATATACAAAAACGTAAAACCTTGTGTATTTAGTCAACCCAAAATTTAAGTTCTTTTCTGGTTAAAAAAGACGTGATTACACACAAATACAGATGATATAAGCAAAAAAAATTAGGCAACTTTTTAAAATTTCTGTACGGCCCGTTGTCAAACGACCGTTTGCCTGGTACTGTTCAACGGACTGGTGGTTGCCGCATACTGCGGAGTAAACAATATAGACTTCTATTGCCTAGATTAAACAAAAGAAAGGGCCTGATGCATGCTTTTTAAGAAAGAAAGGTACAAAGTGTGACAGCTCACAAACGGAAGATAAAAAGATAAATAATTAGCAAACCAGAGGCTGAAGGTATAAGCATGCATTCAATAAACATCCAGCATCAAACTAATCTAAAAAAGGAGAATCTTTTATCTTGTTTTTAGGGAGTATCTTTGAACTTTAAAGGGGATCAATCATTATCAAATGAATTATCAATGACCTTGAACACAAAGACTGAGAAAACACAAGATACCGCAGGAGACCATTTCTCCAGTGTTATTACCTCAGCCAAGGAGGTTCTTTGTTTTTATCATCATAATGATTTGGTCAATTGATATTAGTGGACGTAATTCTTTTTACTATTGCGACTTATTTTTATGATTGAGATTTAGTGGTTTTCCAACAGTAGTTTGGCATTTAGCATCAGTCCCAGAATTTTGACCAGATGTACCAATTTAATTTCCAAAATGAATAGGTTCTACATACTAAATGCCTCAGACCTCAAAATTGCGACCAGCATCAATCCATCCCCTTATTTCTACAACGCTCTGATCTGCTCAACCTGCTGTGTCACACACTCTGAATCATTAATTAGGGCTTTACATTATGCACCGCCATCGGTTTCAGGGCTTATTATAGCAATTTCATTGCCATGCTTGTAATTGTGTGTAGTTGCACTTAGCAAAACAGTACTGCCTAGCACAGTAAGAATCTATATATAGTCCTAATATCAAGTCCAAACGGTCTATTCTATTGCCTGCGGCATCAGGTACACTGTATGCCATTTATTTCTTTAGCTTAGTGTTTGAAGCACAAACTATTTTGCAGATACTCTAAATTATCTTGGATATTTAGCCACATGCTGCAAATCATGTTGCGATCACATGTAGCAGCCTATTGTGGTATATTACCATGTTAGAACAAAGCATACATAGAATCTGGTTACAATTGGTCTTGTTCCCTTGCTTGCTATCAAAGACCTCATTAATGGGTGACTAGCGTTGTCCTGAAGGATTACTTAATGAATGGATATATCCTCACTGCAAATACAGACATGAAGATGAATAAAATAAAGTATGTTATCCGTTTTACTTGTTTTAAGTTAAATGATGATAATTAAGTGATTGTTTTTTGGTAAAATGTGTCTTATCTATTCATTTTTAAACAGAATTTAAACATACAGCACACTTTAAGGGTCTTCGACATTTTCCTAGTTGAAAGCTAGTATTTGTGACTAATTCCCACAAAGAGCACCCAGTATGAAAAGCATTTCTAAAATAACTTGTGTTATAACAATGTTGTTACTATGTTATTACCAGGTTAATTATTGTAAGTATGGTTAAAATGACTCAGTCAACCACTAAAAAACTATTTTACAAGATAATCACAATTATCCTGCACTAGTGAGCTATTTTCAGAACACGTCTGCGGGCATCACATCTGTCCTTCGAGGCACCTTGGCACTTTGGAGACCCTAGCTTTAGTAAATCTATTCTTGGGTATGTTTCACTTCATGTTTGACTTGTTTTTCTAGTAAAATACAAAAATAACTCTTAAAATTTGCAGTATTAGCTAATAAAGTGTTTGTCAACCTTTTTAAAAATCAGTTCCCACCACCGGTCTCATGTTTTCAAGCTTATATGTTTATATTGCCTAAATACATCAATTAGTATCAATTTTATTTTATTCAAAATAAGCCAAAATAATCCTGCCATTGGAATACAAGCTTTCACTGTTCAAATTGTTCAGTAAAATAAGCACATAATATAAATCTACAAAATTATGACCAAGATTGTGCTTTTTTAGGTTTTAATATTGTTTTTTTTCCTCAGTGGGGTCGCAGGGGGGGCTGGAGCCCAGACCAGCCCAGCTATCTTCGGGTTGCCAGCCGGTCGCAGGGCACACAGAAACAGACAATTTGCTCGCTCAATCACACCTAGGGACAATTTGGACCGGCCCAAAAACCTGAAATGCATGTTTTTGAAATGTGGGAGGAAACCGGAGTGCCCGGAGGAAACCCAATCAAGCACGGGGAGAACATGCAAACTCCAAACAGGAAGTTGGATCTCATGACCTCAGAACTGTGCTGCACACACGCTAACCACTGCGCCGCCGTGCTGCCCCCAAAATATAAATAGAGAGATAGAGAGAGACAGAGACAGAGACAGAGACAGAGAGACAGAGAGACAGAGAGACAGAGAGAGAGAGATACTTTATTCATCCCCGAAGGGAAATTCACATTTCCAGCAGCATCCCTGAGCTGAGAACAATACAATAATAAAGCAAAAGAATACAATATACAAATACCCAGTGTGACGTGCAAATGCCCACTGTAGCGTGTTATATAGAATAACTAAATAGTGCTACACAGAATACATATTGCAATAAGATTCAGTAATATGCAATGTAGGTGGTGTGGTTTACTGTGGGCTTTTACTCTGCCGGGTAGAGTTAAAGAGCCTCATGAGGAACAAAAGATCTCTTCAGTCTGTCCGTAGTACAAGACAGTGACAGCAGTCTGTCGCTGAAACTGCTCTTTTGTCTGGAGATAATGCTGTGTAGTGGATGCGATGGATTGTCCATGATTGACCGCAGCTATATATATAGATATATATATATATATATATATAGATATATATACTGCAGCCATATCCCCCTAGTGGCAGGTTGTTAGAGTCATTTCTGACTCTTTTTGGGAGATTGATACAGAGGAGTGGATTCCCAGCCTCCTCGCTCAACCCAAGCTACTATATAGATATATATATATATATATATATATATATATATATAATTATTAATTAATACCAGCTTGGTGGCCTTGGGGGTAGGGCGCCCCGAGACTGGGAGGTCGCTGGTTCAAGCCTTGGCCAAGTCATACCTAAGACTTAAACATTGGTACCCATTGCCTCCCTGCTTGGCGCTCGGCATTAAGGGTTGGAATTGGGGGGTTTTGTCACCTAATGACTCCCAGCACTTCAGTTGGGTTGGGCGAGGGGGCTGGGAATCCCCTCCTCTGTATCGATATCCCAGAAAGAGTCAAAAAAAGACTCTAACCACCTCCCACTAGGGGGGACATGGCTCTGGTATATATATTTATATTATTGTTTTTTGCAATGCAATTTTAAAAGGCTTCAGCAAGAAACAATCATTATTAGATATTTCCCTGTACTAACTCATGAGCAGATAACTAATATAAAAATAAAAGAAAGTAATCTGCAGCTACATACTGGAATGCATGAATGTTACATAAACTCTGTTGATCACTGTAAAAAACTGAACTATGGCATTCAATTTTGCAAAGATTTCCTGAGTGTGCTCCAGCACATTGTGTGAAAAACATGGATCTAATATTGTAAATGAATATATTTAGGATTTTAAGACTTTTTGAAGATAATTAAAATAAACTGTTTTGCCATCCCCCATCTGACACTATTTTGTTAATTTAAGAATTGTTCTGTTATTTACAGAGGAAAACAAGTTACAAATACATTCAGAAGGGAAAATACTATTACAAATGAGCAAATAAATTCTGCCATAAGTGGTAGGATGATATTTTTGGCAGTACCGTATTGATTCGTGTATAGTGCACACCTCTATTTTTTTTAATAGAAATCTGTATGAAATTGTGTTTCACTTTTTCTAGGCTCAAACTAAGCATTGTAAGTGAGAAACGTTGTTGAATATGTGCCGCCATGATTCAAATCATTTATTGACAAGATAAACTAAGAACACAATACCAACTGAGGGGGGGCAAAGCCCCCCGAAGTTCCTGGGTTTTAAGCAATTTACTTGTACAAAACCATGCTTAAATTAATCATTTAAGTAACATCTTTAGAAGATTTAAATAACAAAATAATTTGCCCACATACCTGATTATTTTTGTAAATACTGTAAGGTCAGTTCAAATGCAGTTCAGACCCTGCAGCTCGTGCAACGATGCGGCCAATTTATGCAATTTTTCTCACGGCCGCCAGGGTGCGCCAGAGCAACAAAGGTAAGAGTGAGACAGTCGGATTTTTAATTTTTTTGCTACGCCAGTGAAAAAGTGAAAGTGAAAAAGTCGGAATTCCGACTATAGTCGGAAAAATCACATCCCTGATTTAATGTTTTGGGATTGTTGGTAGCGACAGTAGTTGAAAAATACGGTAATATAATACCGTAAAACCTTGTGTATGACATGCAGCCAAGATTTGAGTTCTCTTTAGATAAAAAAGAAAACAATGGCTGTTATACACAAAGAAATACAGTATATAAAGAGCCATTGTGTTCCTCCTAAATTTGCTTAGAAAACACTCAAGGCCAATTTTTGTAAACCTGTTTAATATCTACACTTACAAGACCTTATGTGCAATTTGTTTGTAACCGTACACCACATTCGGCAAAAGCAGTGAAAAAGGCCTCCTACACCCCCTTTGCTGCCCTCCAATCTTTTATTTTAAAAATCTGATTCAATATATCAAAACCAAGCAAGATCTTGGACCATTAGTTGCTTGCTCCACTGAAAGCTCTCTTAGCAAAATCCCCAAAATGGAATCACTTAAGCAGGAAAAAAAACGTCGCCCACACATCGCAATTTTAATTAATAACACAGTGAAACTTTTTATAGAAAAAATACTTTATCATTTTCAAGAGCATAAAAACACATTCAAAGATTCGGACTGAGCGAGTAACACAGCCATTGTGCTACAAGGAATTCGGCAAATGGAACAGTCTTTTTTTTCCTAAATGAGGCTGTACGATGCAAATGAGTTTGCTAAAGTTATTTTGTTCTAATTATGTTTTAATGAACTATTTTTGTTCTGAATAATTGAATCCTTTTTCATGGAGGAGCCACAGAGATCATTAGCCTACATTCTACATGGTGTTGTCATCTTTCCACACCGCGCCCCATTTGTAGCTTCATTTTTGGCAAATACAGTAAATCGGCAGAGTCCCTAAGCTTAGCAGCATTTAAATTACATACCAGCTCACAGCTTCTTTTCTGCCGTGATTAGCTTCGAGGTACTGTATCAGTAAGAAATTACAAAGACATCAACACTTACTATCTGGAGTATCAATGCTTGCATTTGAACTGGTATGAGCTGAGGTTATTTGCAGTAAAAAGAATTTCTAGAAGTATTAATTATGCGAATGAGAGCTCAAATATTAGTGACAAACAATATGAGCAAGGTCTACAATTATGTTTTCCGAATTGACAGGAAAGTAATCATATCATATTATATATATATATATATATATATATATATATATATATATATATATATGATTTAGTGATGTTTGTTGATTTGATGAAATCTATTAAATAATAATATTACAAGAGCCCGTATTAAGATAAACATACCACGTACAATTTGTCTCCCTCCCGCAGTTACTTAAGAGTGTTGAGGCACAATTTTTAAAATTAGTAATAGTTTCAGGTGCTAGCAAAGGTTATTTGTAAAAAAAATGTCAAAATACTGCAAACGAGGATACCAACGTGTTTACCTTCAGTGCAAACAGCGCTGGGCGAAGAGAAAGGCTGTGCACGCCCTGTGTAAAGCTCCACCCATTCCTATCACTAACCCAATCAATTTGCTCTAGGTGCTTTGCTAGAGCTTTTGGGTGAAAATTTAGTTTTGGGTTCATGTTTTTTCAGTTGCTTTTCATCATAAAGTGTCTCAACAATGAACATATATTGTTTAATCAGCTTCCATATTAAGGATTATTTAGCGATATACAGGTGTTCTGCCTTGAAATCCCAGGCATTACATTATTCTTGACCCTGAGACAAATATGCAATACTCCTTTTCCAGAAAATATTGCTAAAAATGTATGCTATGCCAGATTGCGTCAAATTACCGACCAGTTGCCTAGCATGCATGCTTGTTTTCTACAAAAGCACTCTAAACTTCACATGATACATGTTGGCAGAACATACTCCTAGGTCTCAGGGAAGCTTCCATGTTTGCAAGTCTTAGCATCAAGTGAAGTTTGACGACTTCACCTAGTGGCTCAGATGCTTTATGTTGACTTGCACGACGATGCCCATCAATATGCATGGTGCTATAAGCTTCTATAGCTACAGATAAGTCACTGCAAATATCACAGTGACAACACTTTTCTATCAGAGGCTGTATGAGAAGTAAATTATACTTGCTCTAAAATATAACATCAACTTTATTTTCATACGGACACAGTCATAACCAAGCACCAACACTACTAGATTTTCTCATACATAAAAATATACTCTCTCACACATCCTATTATTATCTCATACACACACTGCAATACTCTCACATACATACTTCCATACTTTCACACATATACTGCTCTACTCCCACAAACATACTGCTCTACTCCCACACACATACTGCTATACTCCCACACACATACTGCTATACTCCCACAACCAACACACACACAACCACAGCTATAGACTATTACAAACTATCATACTCTCTCACACACACACACACACGACTATACTCTCTCAAACAAAGACCATAACAGTTGCTATTACTTTAGGGGCTTTTCACACCTAGTGCTATTATCACCTCACCTCTCAGTGTTGTTTTACTTTGGGTACATTTGGTAACCATGGCGATGCAGAGTGATCTGTGTGTATATATTGTACAGTTAGACGTCAAACTGGAGTTGCTCCCAGTATAAAGTATGTGTGTGACAGCACCATAATGTTTGCATGAGAATAGACCAAAATGTGTAAGAGAAAATATAGTAGTGTGTGTGAGAGTAATGTCTAAGAGTGTAGTATTGTTTGTATGCGAATGGTATTTGGGAGAGAGCTTATTAGTGTGTGGATGGCATTATAGTAGTGTGGTGAGGGAGTATAGCAGTGCATGTGTGCGAGTATAGTAGTATGTGTGAGAGAGTATAGTAGTGTGTATAAAAGGGTATATTAGCATGTTTGCATTGGTATGAGAGTATAGTTGTGCATGTGTAAGAGTATGATGTTATATATGAGAGAAAGTCCGATTTACTTCTTAAACGGTCTCTCATACTTTTCTGAGTTTTGATTTATTTATTTATTTATTTATTCACTCATTTTAGCATTACGGATCTTTGCACATGGAAAAGTAACGTTGGGAAAATAAATTGTCAGATTTAATATAATCTGTCAAATTGCAAGACAACGCACATTGAGCCAGCGGAGGAATCAGCAATGGTCGAGTGTGTGTGTAAACTGTCTTAATATGTGGCCTGCGTGTGAAATAATATGCTCTTTGCAGTGTAATGAAGATGAGAGAATGTAGATTTGACACCTCTCGAGTGTTGAGTGATGAATCAGTGTAGTCTCGTTGCACCCGTTTGTAGCAATGGCACAGGCACACATTAGCTCAAAGGGCCATGACTCACGGACAAAATAGATACTGTAATACCATTTGACTAACAAGCAAAGCAAAAAAGGCCAATCCACAAATGATGGCATACAAAGTGTGGTGTGATAGGAAAAAAGCATATAACGTAGTGTATGTATTATTTTTCAGGGCAAACCACATTGACATAACAAAGAATGGTAGTTTTGACCCAAATTTTTGTTTTACCACATTTCCCGCAATCTAAGTCACACCCTCAAAAGATCTTTAGTCATTCATTTTTTATACATAAGGCGCACCAGACTATAAGGCGCATGAAATTAAGACTACAGTAAGACTGACCGTGTTTATTCATGTATACCAGGTGGTCTCTTTAAACACGTATGGCATATTTTAGTGCATTGAATATAACCATTGGTTTCTTTATACACATACAGAATATATTAGTGCATTAATTAATTAGTCGATAAGTATCACTGGTTCCAATCTCAAAATATTTTTTTAAATAGGAATTAAACCCGGAAGGTGCCAACACGTTTACCACTAAACCTTCAGTGGTACTGATAACATACGAAAAGGCATTAGAACTTTTTACCCGAGGTGCCAAAAACACTTATTTGCCTAGTGCATTCTGTTGGATGAAGAAGTGGCGAGCCTGTGTAACCTATGTGTCAATAACCTCTCTGTTTAATATGTATAATAAGTATGTAAATACTTTATTTTTTCTGTTGCTGTCTTTTGCAATGTTATTAACGCAGAAGGAATGATGTGGAGGGACTGTTTAACTGGGTTATAAGGTGCTACTTTTAGTCTAGCAAATATGGTAATTATTTTTGTTTTACCAAAATATCAATATGCATTAAAAAAAAAAAAAAACATCCTAGCTACACTTTATAATGTGACTTTATTTTAATTATTATTGGCAACCTGTCTCTATATATTCAGCATTGCGATGAGTGGCGATGATGCTTAATAGAACAATGCCATACAAACTAATGCCAGCTGCCATTAATAACGAGGGAAGAAACGCAATGTCAAAACAAAGCCACCAGCAAGAAGGGTCAGTGTTATTTTTAAGCAGACTTGTTGTGAAACATGGCAACAATTTCAAGCATTTACGAGCAACTCACCCAAGTTTAAAGAACTTTTCAATTTTTGAAAACACAAAGAATTTGCAAGAGTTTGAAGCACCTCTACGAACCCTGCAGATTACATAGAAAAAGTTTGACCTGATTTTTTGCATTAAGCAAAAAGAGCAATGCACTTACACTGTATGGAACCGCTTGCATGCACAAGGGTCTTGCGAAATAATAACCGCCATACATGCACTGCTACCAGTTTCACGTTCTCCATATTTAGATAAACAATCCCCAGTGTCCTGACATATTTATGCATATGAGTCCATGCTTCTTAATCTCTACCCTCTTGACAGAACCCAAGCATGATTAACCATGTTCAAAGTTGACACACTAATCTGGCTTTCATGTGCTTGAAGTAAACTAAAACAATATCGGCCTGCTATCGAATGATTCAGGAGAACATAAACAGCATGGGACATCAGAGTTTCCACTGCACACTGTTATTTCTGGGATGCGTGGGAAAGCTGTGAAGGATTGGGAACATACGACGTACCGATATATTGGTTAACCTCACAACCGGGATGCAGGCGTGTTAAGTGCTCATCTACTGTGCTCATCACATTCATTTACAAATGGAAACACAGCAAGGATTTGATTTCCTTCCGCATCCAACATGCAAGTCCCATGGTCTCCTCTCGGAAAATGCTCAAACTAATTGCTTTTTTAATAGCTCGCCACGTGCTTTATTGTGTCAGAGTGTGTGTCCCTGCGTGTATTCTGCATAGTTTGTGCGGAGCAACAAGGAGGTGATTACTTGCTGAAATGAGCGAGCCTCGCGAGTATCTGGAGTTTTGCTCAAAAAGCCTCTTCTTGAAAGTGGTGAGATTTGTTAGTCACAAGCCTAAATGGAAACATATTTTTATATTTCTAATTTTCTGCTGTGGAGATGTGACTTGTGGGATTTTAATCAGTACGTTTGTGAGTGCGCTTAGTGAGATGTGTTATCTAATGGTCTAACTGACCATGGTTCAAAAAAAACTATACAATAATTCTCAGTTTAATTCTCTAAAGAATTGTTGTTTTCACTTCTCAAAAGAACCCCACAGCACCTTAAACAGAGGGCATATAAAAACGAAACCATTTTTTTCTCGAAATAAAACATTTAAAATAGGCTCACAGGGTAAATGGGCATTAAGTCTTGAATCCTAAGAGATAACACTTTCCAATTATATAGGACATGACTAATTCAGTCACTGGTGACATGGTGAAGACACAATTTTGTTTAATAGAATAGAATAGAATATACCTTTATTGTCATTGTTACAAAATGGGTTAGCATATTGTGACAACGAAATTGGGCATGACACTCCAGTTTTACACATTCACAGTGAGGTATGAGCCAGGAAGATAAAGGAACAGAGAAGATAAGGTTATGAAACAAGGGGGATAAGGCTATAGTTATAATTTACATGGTATTTACACAAGAAATGTCGGCATGTGGGATGTTACATACAGTGTTATCGTGATACCGTTGGTATCGTAAGGGTTGTGCAATATTGCATTTGGTGCAAAGTCATCATAGTGCAAAAAAATAGTCAGCATATGCATTGGTGCAAACATAGACATCATAGTGCAGAAAAAAGAAATGGTCAGACATTGTGCAAGGTGAGCAGGGACGTAGGGGTAACGTTTAAGGGGTTAATGTTTACTCCGCAAAAACAGAAATACAAAATGTGTACTTTTTTATACAGTCTTGTTTATCATAGATTTTCTTGCAAAAGACAGGCTGAATTTTTTTCTCTTTAAATCACCTCTCATCTTTCCAAGTCCTCAGAAATAAAATGTAAAATTTTCGTTTGCTTTGGCTCGGCCCTGCAAATCAAGGCCTGGTCGGGCTTCCTTTTCTGCCCGGTCTCACCTTTGACTTGAGTCCTATCACAAGCAAGCTCGTCCCATCCCACAAAACTTCTACCACCAAAATAAATTTACTGAAAAATACATAAACACAACCATTTCTTTTTTGCTGGTTTTCCGCATCACACGTGGTGAAATAAACCAGGTTTAGGGTATCAGGTATTTTCTTGCAGACAATGTTTAATAGCCTGATGTTGTGAATTTTAATTTTCATTTCATTAAGCGAATGGTGGTTATTTTAAAAACAACAAGCAAGCAAAAAGTAGATGTAGTGCTTGTAAATATGAACATCAGATAGAAATTCTTCAGAGAAAGTAAGAACATGAAATATTCAAGTCATGCAAAACAATGAGACTATAAAAAGTTTTCATTCCCATTGGACTTTGCTGTGTTCTACTGTTTACCACTCACAGCAGATGTTATTAATCATGTCTTGACAGCGGGAAACAAAAGGACGATTTTATGAAAGACAAATTGTTATAAAATGCGGTGTGAATGGAAAGTTGATGGTTTGCTGAGGGCTATCATGATGTGAGAAGTATCTGCCTTCCTTAAATGGCCAATTGAATGACCTTAGCATCGAGTCAGTGGTTAGGAAATGAGAATTGTATAAGTGTTCCCTTGGGAGTTAAGTCAGTGTGATTTTATTTAACCTTCGGCAAATTTTGGAAAGCTTAAAATTGGTTGAAGTCTTCTTGATTGACACAGCCTGCTTCACACACTTCAGTACCTAAAAATAATAATGGCGCTTTTTGTCCTAGCCGCTGAGTAGCGCGAGGCTAAGTACAGGGAGCCACACACAAGTCCCCCGCTCAAATTGACTTACACTGTATCTAATTCTGATATAAAATGGCCACAGATGCACTAATCTCTGTGATGAGAATTTTATCATAAGTATTCACATAAATAAATTTTAATATTTTAGGCTATGGAAAATACTACGGCCCATATGTCAGATGCTCCAAGACATAAAGGTGCATGTTTGGGATTGCTCGTATTGGCAGCAAAATTGGCCATTCCGGGAATCTTTTCTTTGTATAAAAAAGCAAAAAAAGAAATGGACACAACTACGAACATCAAATTGATATGTTTTTAATTAATGGATAAATTAGGGGATTTCATGAGTGAATAATGAAACTTTTGGTTGGACTGTCGCTTCATTGTTGGCACCATCAGCAACCCAAGTCCCAATCTCGCAAAACAAGTCATTTCATGTCCTCTTTTTCTTTTTCTCAGTCTTGATGCCTTACCAAATCAGAATGTTATAATAGAAACAGATTGAGAATGGAACATTGCTTCACAAGCCAACATAATCGGGTCTCATCGTGCTGATTGAAGACAATGTGGAATGATCTGAGGATTCCACGCTAGAGGTTCTTTGTCCTGCTTTTAGCCCTTCAGCACATCAAAGGTTGGGAATACAAAGGGCGGGAGGATGACTTGCGGATTACCAAAGGTCAGTTGGGGTAAAACACACCAAATCCGAAATATGCCGTCTTGCACTAAAGCTCTGACATTGTGAATTTTATCCTGGATATCACTCTATTAGCGCATTTGCTTAAGCACTTTTGCCTATTCAAATCGCGGGTAATGTGACTGAACCTGAGTCAATCGATGTTCAATAGCTTATGTGATCAAGTCATCTAATTTTCATTCTGCAACATTTTGTTGAAGCAGATTCTCAATAAATGGATTCTAATCAGATCACACAAAATTCAAGTGTCAAGTGGCAGGTCAGAAATGAACCTCCCCTCCGAACATCCCTAAACATTCCTCCCTCATCATCCATCATCTCTATGTCGCTCGTTGCTCTCTAATTAATTTGCCTACCTGCTTTGCTCTCACTCCATCCATCACCCCGGCTGCCCTGATCAGGTCATTACCCACAGTGCTGATGGTTTTGTTTCTCTAATTAGCCCAATTATGGCTGTCAGTTATAGCCTGCTGAACCCTCCCACTGCAGGGACCTTGCCATCCTTAACATGGCTTTGCCTGACCTTGGCCCATGATAGTTGCCCTATGGTATGATACCTGATGCTTCGCCTTGGACTGCATGTTTTCATTTCAAATATTTGGACCATATTATTAGGGTGTGCTGTACTCTTAAGTGTTTCACAGGTGCCAAACCAAGAAACATGGATCTGCAAGTGGTTATGCAGGGCACCACCTAGCTTAAATTGTGACCGAACATATGAGCTATAAACCGGTTTATAAAGCGATGCATAAATTCATTATAAAATGTAGATGTATTTGTTAAGTATAAACATCTACTGTGATCCCAATTTTTCAACTGTCTTTATGCAAGTCATAAATTCAAATTAGGCCAGGTGTAAAAATATTTAGAAAAAGCTTTTGTGAGTTAACACTAATGATGCAAACCGCATACTGTACAAAGCCAAGTTTTACAAGGCAAAACGAATAATTTAAAAAAATGAATCTTGAAACACCGAAAGGGGCGAAAATCAGTTCAATCAAATAGACGTGGAAAAAAAACAACCAAAATGTCCCCAAAATTAAAAAACTATTTGTAAATTGAGAATAAGAACCTACGTTTTAATTATTCTGACCTCGGGGTTATTATCAAACAGATTTAACTATTTAGTTGAGGCATTTAACAACCTACAATTATCATCAGGTTTTTTTTTTTGCATAAACAGATAAAAAAATGATCTGCTCTGGTCTGTCACTTTAAGATATTTTAATCAATAAAATGCTATTTAGATCTAAGGTTATTAGGTCAATTAAAACGGTAATTGTCCGGTCTCCTCAAAATGAAATTTATTTTTTGGACATATTACCCAAATGCAATGGACTTGGATTTTCTGGGGGGTTTGGGGAACTGTTCTAATCTTATTTTGATGTACCGCAGAGCACAAATTACATGACAACTTAATTGTTACCATGAGGTCACAGACTACACATGTACAATAAATAGACTCTGATTTCACCTACAATATCATTTCTGGTCAAAATTGTACAATACAATTCTAAAAAGGACCTAATAAACGATAAAGCCTCACTCCCGAATAATAGTCTGCTCCAATCAGTCAAAATTTGTCAATCTAGCATATCAGATATTATTGGTCAAATGTTAATGAGCCCAAGCACAAACTGTTTGAAACAATTAAGAACAAATATTTGTGTTTATTTCTATTCCAATATTTCATAAAAAAACATACTCACTAACAGTATGCATCACCCTTGCCTATTTCTCCTTGCATTCCCCCCTCAACTGCTCACTCCTCCCTCGCAGGCAACTTACTGCCTTAATGAAACAGATGTCCCTTCATTAATAAAGACCTGGCCTCGTGCATTAATGAAGAAATAAGAAGGCAAGCACACACAAACAAGCAGGCTGAGCTGGGAGAAATAGCTTCCGACAAGCGGGGATTGTTAGTGACGAAGCAGACAACACCTCTCACCAATAAGGCCCATCCGGCCATTAGAGTTAGAGGACGAAAAAGGATATTAACATACATTCAACAAAGAGTATAAACACAACATTTTAACTTTGGCTTATAAGCTGGACTCAAAAAAACTGAAACATTCTTCACACATATAAAAAAGCTGCTTAGCTCAAATTAATTTAAGGTGCATTTAATTTATTGTGGCCAGCCTAAAGGAACGTGATTGCCATTATTATTATACATTAGTAATTATAACAACAGTAATAATTATAATAGGCACAAATCCACTGTGTAAAAATCGAACTACTAGGGATACTTATCGACTAATTAATTAATGCACTAATATATTCTGTAGGTGTATAAAGAAACCAATGGTTAACATAGGAAAAGGCGTTTGATATGATCTCAATCACACTATTTTTACTCATCGTACTATGTTGTACAATTTTGTATGTATGTATATAACACCGCCATATTACTGTGTATATTTTATTGAGTGACGGACAAAAGAGGTATTGTTCAGCGACGGAATTTGTAGTACATTTTAGCCACAAAATGAGAATCTCTATCGTTTCAAATCAATCGTTACGGTCCAGACTGCCTAATACATCTGAAATGTTTTGGGCAATTTCTCACAGCCCAGGTTATAAGAAGAGTTAAGTAGCATCCTGTGGTGTACTAAGGGGGAGAACACATGCCCCCTGGTAGAGAACTGTACATGGTCAAACACACCAGCTGCTCGTCTGCGTTCATTTGCTGATCAAGCTAAATACAGATATTCAAGGCAAATAAAATGGGCGAGGAGTTTTTCAAATGACCGAACATTAGTTGAAAGGCACATTTACTCATGTGGCATTGGGCATTTACTGGTTGGGATTTATTTTTAACATTTAAAATGTTGTCATAGTATGGAAGTATAACACTAGATTTACACAAAGTATGGATGTGGCCCATTGAGTATTCAATGAGATCCTCTATAAGTCTTTTATTTCTTCTGGAGACCGCAATAAAACAAACATGCATAGCAAAGCTCACAATTATTTCCACTAGCTTCATTATTTGCAACAAGTTAAATAGTTTTTTTTCTTTGACATAACTACAAATTCCCCAAGAAATTGTATCACTCCAACTACACATTTCCAGACAGTTTTTTAAGCCTGTAAAATTTGATGCATTAGCATAGTGAGTTACGACCTCAATCCTTCAACAAATTGAACTCATAAGTCAAGGCACCACTGTATTTGATTGAAGGATGCTGTGTCACAGCTGTGGCAATAAGCTATCTTGTCTGGGTTGTGCGTGGACAGCACAGTAGCTTTTTTGCTACCCGTCAAAGAGTGGCGTTCACAGTTTCAAGGCAAACCGCGATGCGATAAAACAAAACAAAAATGTCTTCAAATATTAAATTCACAAGCTCGTAAACAAACACGTGTGTACTTCACAAGGCAGTCATGCAACTCATTGCTTGGGGCCCAAAGCGCTGTGTCTATTTCCAATAGAGAGGAATCAATCATTGCAGCAATTTTAATTTCTGGAACTGATTAAACTGATGTATCTTCACATGACCACAGCTAATCCATCAGCCGGTGAACCGGGAAACTGCAGCGGGTGGAGTTGGAGTGAGGAATCTTGGAGGGGCAGAAAACTCTTAAGTTAATTTATGTGGCTTTTACTTCCCCCCTGATTCACTTATTTTGAAGGAGAGAACTGAATGCCTCTACTGCGATTCATAATTTATCTACCTGGCTCTGAGTTGCTTTGCGCTTTGCAATTTTTCCAAATAAAGACTTTTTATTGGACTTCCCAGTGAACCCAAAGCTATTACACTAACAATTCTCTGTGTTCCACATTACATCCAACCATCTTTGTACGGCATCTTGAATTGCCAATTAAGACAAATTCCCAATGTATAGGAACAACATGATCATCTGCTGTTGATTATGTGACTTAAGATAAATACCACACTTTGCCGTTCCAGCGAGTGGAGGGACAATAACGAGCTTTATCAAAGAGCCGCACTGTGACCTTTACGTTATGGCTCTGTAAACGGCATGAAATGCATTACGACAACATTATAAAATTGTAGACGCAGGAAAAGACGACTTCAATCCTAACATGGCAAAATATATCTATGCCCTGGGGGCTAATCATTGCACATCAGAAGATGATATATTCATTGATACATCGAGACATCAATTTGGATCACTTAAACACATCTTTTTAATGCCACGAAAGAGTTAGTGTGTCTTCCAGCTACCTTTAGGCAAGAAAGAAGTAGGCTTTACCATTAAATGGTCGCTAGAATATCAAAGTAGGGTTGGTTGCCTTATCAATCACATAGAATAAACAAATGTAAAATTAGTATGCATCGCGGGTTTATGTAAAAGTGAATACAAATATCAGTTTCAGTATAAGTTTTAATGTGTTTAAAAATAGAAGATAGTTCCAATTGCTAGAAACGTTAGGCAGATATTTGTAGTAGGTCCACAGAAAAAAAATGTTCTAAAAATATATTTACTTGAAATTGGATCTGACATCCTGCCTTGGTATCAGTGATTGTGCATCTTCCATAAACCTAACATGTAGTTTCTGAAGATGCAGGGGGGAAGGTTTACCTACCACCCGAGAACAAAGCGATACCGTAAAATTAGGACTTTAGGCCGAGACTTTTCTCCAAAGCTCTCAACCCTGCGGCTTGTGCAATGATGCAGCTAATCTATAAGCAGTGAAGGTAAGAGTGAGACAGGTGGAAAATGTGTCAAGGAAGACGCAAGTTTAATGTAGCTTTGCGCATGAAAAAAACTAGCTTGAACAGACCCTCATCAAGAAACCGGTGTCAACCGTAAGGGGAGGGCTAACAACCATATTGGGAATAATTTTACAAGTCTGTTTATTGGTAAACAGAAATTATACGGAAAAACAAAATGATTACAAGAAGCAATGTCCAACGAAGCAGAAATGGGTTAGGCAGATTCCTATTTATCTGTCAGCATTATTGTGTGTTTTAGGATAATTATTTATCACAATTGGATTCTATGGATTGTCCTTGATGGAATGATGCCATTTTCGCGGACATTCAAAGAAGTTAAAGACGGCCAGGGGACGTAATGTTGAGTTATGCTAGCTTTAAAGTTTTGGGGTATCTTGTTACAGACCTATCGTGATGTTTCTCTGATGAGTATATTTTGAAATGGTCCTCATATCTTGAATCCCAAGAGTTTAATCTTTCCGTTGATATGTGGAAGACATGTATTTTTTGGCAGGCTGGTGGAACGTTGTGTACATGTGTGTGCATGCGTGTTTGTGATTAAGGGCTATACAAATAAACATGACTTGACATGACTTATTATATATATGTTTGTCTGTTTGTGTGTCTGTCCACCCAGGGAAATGGGAAGGAGTTAAGATGTGAAGAAAGAGCAGGATGACTGACCAGCTTCTTTCTAACTTCCGATCAAGTTTTCTTTCGTTTTTTTTTCCGTGGATCCTTTTTATTTGGAGTTTAATCAATTCTAAATAATATTTATCTAGACCAGGGGTTTCCAAACATACAACTGAAAGCTCATTTCTGTTCCTAATTGGCGCAAAGGGCACACAGTTTGATATGCATTTCTAAAATAACCACGTATCGTTACTATGTTGTCACTATTTTATAAGATGGATGGAGGTTACGCTCTCGTCTACCGGGAGGAACACAAACATACAGGCGCTAAGCCATGGGACAACTGATATGCCCACACCGGCTCTGCGCCTCTCGCAACTCTAGAGTGAAAGAGAATCCAACCCATCTAGAGAAGACTGGAGCCAGAGCCAAAGCTATGAGTGGAGGTGAGTCCGACTGTATCAGGTCGGAACCCTCAACCTCACACACCAGCTCGGGCTCCTTCCCTGCCAGAGGTGACATTCCATGTCCTAAGAGCCAGTTTTTGTAGCCGGAAAACTGGGCAGAGGACCCCTCCTTCTTTGGCTGCTACCCGGCCCTCTACTCACTCTACCCTTGTGGCCTCTCCGACGGATGCTGAGCCCATGGGAAGGATTATTGTGTTAATTTTTTTCTTTTTTGTTCTATTTTTTTTATTGTGTTACATTTTGAAAACAAAATATGTAGGATATGATTTAGAAATAAAAGCATTCGGGAAATGTGTTGTCATCCTTTCAGAAGGATTTTTTTAGAAATATTTATAGAAAAGAGGAAAAAAATGAATAGAAATATTGATAAGTGATGTAGTACACAGAGAACAATGGTAGACGTTAAAGGCTCTTTAAAAGAACCGGACGAATTTTGAACATTTTTACACTTGCTCAAATATATATATTTTTTTTTCAGATTTCTTGGGTGTTGGGTTGGCATTTGGACTTAATTTGAAGCAAGCCTCTTCTTCCTTTTTTTTTTTAATTTTCATGCTATACTTACAAATAAAAACAAAACAAAAAATGGGACGGGCATAATGTCCCACGTATAAATAATGGAGATAACATTAACCTAAAAAAGTTAAATTTTTAAAATTGTAATTTGAAGTAACATCTTCTTGGAGAAAAAGCTACATGGAACTCTATGATTTCTAAAAGCACTTCATATGTTAAGAATCTTCCATTCATCCATCCATCCATCATCTGCACCGCTTATCCTCAGTAGGGTCACGGGGGTGCTGGAGCCCATCCCAGCTATCTTCGGGCAGTGGGCAGGGGACACCCTGAACTGGTTGCCAGACAGTTGCAGGGCACACAGGGACAGAAAATTCGCTCGCTCAGTCACACCTAGGGACAATTTGGACCGGCCAATTAGCCTGACATGCATGTTTTTGGAATGTGGGAGGAAACCGGAGTGCCCTGAGGAAACCCACGCAAGGACTTGGAGAACGTGCAAACTCCACAAAAGGGGTTTGATCTCACGACCTCAGAACTGTGCCGCACACGCGCTAACCACTGCGCCGCCGTGCTGCCCTGTTAGGAATCAGTATGTCAGTTTTCCGCCTTAAGAGAGCCAGAAAAAGTCCATTATGAACTCGGGCTATTACTCAGAATGCTATGATTTGACTCAAATCCTGTGCTCAAGTGAGTTTGCAGAAGACAAAAATGAAGCCACTACAATGCTGTAATCAAGCATTGTCACAATGTCGGTTGGTGCCTCTTGTTCCGGAAGGTGTGACAGTGACTTGATTGCCACGTTTAGGAGCCGAGGAAATAAAGAAGAAGATGGTGCAGGAATACTCTGGCTGAGGTCACATTTACGGTAACGATGGCGAATCAAACCGTCTTGATTGGCTTTAGTAATGAGGTGAACGACATGATAGATTGAGGACAGCATGTACAACCTGCCAATGACATCATGGCTACTTATGGAGGGAAAATACATTAATGTAGTTAACTATTACTGAAGGAATAATTAAAAATATGAGATTGAGAGAAACTTTAAAAGGACAGTTTGTATTATTTAGCGCTTCTTAGTGATTAAAAAAACGTTCTCCATAAAAAAAAACATTATAGAGTAATAAGTAATAAGCAGAAATACATGAATTATTATACAAAAATGAATTTCAACCATTAAGAGCTCAAGAAACTAGCATTTATTTTACATAACATGAGCCTCACCTACAGGGAGCAGACATGATCGTCTGCCATTTTGCTGCTACGGATACCCAAAAACCTCAAAAAGGTTTGGTAGAAAAAAAAAAAAAGTTAAATGGTGCATTTGGTCTCTTTAAATCTTTGTAATTTGTTTTCTTCCTTGTGCTATGTAGCACTTGTTTACAGTTGCATTACACAATACAGCAGCATCTAGAGGTCAAATAATGCACACTAAGAGTAGAATGTAAGACGGCAATTTTTATTTAGAAGAAAACTGCATCTATGCAAATAGGGCTGTTTATTTTTATAACCACCGGACAGGGAGCATGCCTGAAATAATTTTAGAAAAATGAAGTGAAGTGGTTCAGAAAAAGGCCTAAGGGAAACAA
Source organism: Urocampus carinirostris (assembly GCF_059441175.1). NCBI lineage: Eukaryota > Metazoa > Chordata > Actinopteri > Syngnathiformes > Syngnathidae > Urocampus > Urocampus carinirostris. The sequence goes on along the minus strand of NC_142353.1, from coordinate 18,977,930 downwards.
GATAACTTTGTGGAATTCCAATTGTTATAACAAACCTTAATGTTAGAATAAAACTTACATTTATGTTTTAAACTAAGAATGTTTGAAATTCTAGGGATTAAACCAGTAACTATTTCACAATGGATTTGTTTCGTTGCTGTCAATTGTTTGGTGGTGGTCGCATTTTTGCAATTATTTTTTAACATAACGTTGAAAGTGTCACAATATATCACTGTGGTAAAATTGCAAACAAGCTTTATACGAGGTTCATACACCTTTTTCATGGCCAAATTCAAGCTTGTTTTAAGGACCTTCAAAGCCAATATTCCTCTTTCTTCAGCACCATTAAAAGAAAGAAATCAGATGAGGATCATGTATTTTGAAGACCCACAAATATAACTGTGATTTATACAAGCTATTTTTAATCTTGCATATGCATCTATCAAGACATAAAATGGTTAAATCTGGAATAAATTGCGAATATACAGAATTTGTTATTGAGTCTAATATCTTCCCATACAGTTGTAGAGTAGTTGCCTTAGATTATATATCTTTTTAATTCAGAATCTAATTTGGTGGTTATAGATGTTGGGTAAAAATGACAGTAATATGTAGCTTACCTTTTCATTTGCAGAAAATTCTTCACATTACAGTATACTACTGGGAAACACTATATTGATTTTTTTGTATGGCCCATAATAGATACCTAATCCTTGACCTAATACACATTTCATAGTACCCAGTTTAAGTGTAGCTTGCACCTATCCTCTTGGGCACAACCTATAGGGAGTGATGGCGCTTCATAAGACAAAGCCACACAAACTACTGCCGGCTGCAGTTAATCACAAGGGAAGAAGAAATCCAAAGGCAAAGCGAAGCCACCAGAGAGCAGTGTGTCGGCATCATTTTAAAGCAGACTTGTTCAGAAAGCTTCAAGCTTTTACTTTTATCTCACCCAAAGTTCAAGCACTTTTCAATATTTGAAAACACAACATTAAAATTCAAGCAGTTTCAAGAATTTTAACACCCGAACAAACATTGTTAACAGCTCCAGATTTTTTTGTGACCCAGTAGGGCCTCCCTACCTTTTTTTCCAACTCCTCCTTCATACCATGCTGCTTACTGGTGCCAGACAAATGGAAGGAGATGCGATGATGGGAGAAAACATAAGAAAAAGACATGGTGAGATGGCAAGATGACATGACATTAACCACAAAGTCACAGACACAAGAACATGGGAGGTATGGATGATAAAAAAAAATGACAAAAATCGAAAAAGGATCACACAAGTTGATATTTTGGCCAAATTGGAGCAATTTTGTCTCCTTCAGATCATATCAGAAACAACCTGATAGTCAATTGGCTTAACACCTCCTGAATCATTTTAACTTGTATCACACCCCCCGAAAGTAGCAAGCAGAAACCAAAGCAGGAATATAGTTCTTGGTGTACAGCGTCAGTCATGAAAAATACATATTGTAAGATGTTAAGAAAAATGTTTTGGAAATAGGTCAATATGTTAAATATACAGAATGGATTTGAACAATATGGCGACATGAACTCTGTGCTCGCGGTTTTGTGTTAGCAAGTCTCAGCTAATAAACTTTGTTAGAAAAGCAATGATTGATCAGATGGTGATTATTCCGGCAAACAGATGGGCGATCACTAACAAGAGATATTTATAAATAACTCGCTGGTAATGAAGGGTGTTTGATTTAAGAGGTTACGCGTTCAACTACAAATACAAAACAATCTACTGACAGGAAAAAATTGTTGCGGAATATTAAGTCCATTGTTTGTTTACTCAACCACAGAAGAACAGTAATTGACAGTTTTTGGAAGGTTAATCCCATTCATACTCACACCAATGGATGCGATCATCTTTAATAAAAGGCATGATTTTGGAATGTGTAAATTGATTGTGCAATACATACATAAAATATTTGCTTCTTTTTTTTTTAAATAAAGTCTATTATAAAATATGTAATTAATATATAGATACACACAGTGTTTTTTTTTAAAAAGCGGTCCTATAAAAGGCAGGCTGCACTTCGTGGGAAAGGGCCAGGTGTGGGACACAACAGTGGGAATTCTACAAAAAGGGAAGCGTGTGAGCGGTAGAACAAAGCTCGCAATGACCAAATGATGAAAGGGAGTGTGTCGGCATGTTGGTTCAAATGAGGACTTGATGCAAACGCCCCAATCCAGAGATAACATGAGAATCCCAATCTTGTATACCACACTTCTCAGAATGCGGTTTTACTGTCTCGAACTATTGCAGAGACCAAGGGGAAAATTCCTTTATCATATCCAGTAGCACTTACTTACTGTCACAGTTTTCTGGGCTAATAGCGTAAGCAGAAAGGAGCCGCATCTATAGTCGATCCCTGGACTCAGCAGGCAAAAACAAATGAATACAAAAACACGCTGCGCATGCAAGCTTTTGCACACTTTATGGTGTTTTCCCATTACCGGTTATACTGAATAGCGATAAAGCATTCATCTGAAGCAGATTACACTAATGTTCTATTTGCAGCCCACAGAAATAAGCAGTTGAGACTATGGAAGCGGTTGTTCTTGTCTGCTGAAGTGGATTTCGATACAACCAGACCTTTAGATTGCACAAACCAAAAGTCATCTCAACAGGATTGTTAATGGTTGTGTTTCCCCTGGCTCAGATCAATTCCAGCAAAACAGTAATGGTGATCAAACCCTACCACAAACACTGTACATTGGCTTTTTTTTGCGACATATACTATGGATAAGTGATTAAATATGTACTATAATTTTACAGCTTCAACAGCTTCGAGGAGGTGAACCATCATTTTTTTCTATGGTGAAAGCCAGTGTCAACTTAATCAATGATAGTTTCGTCGTCGAATTTACCAAAAATAACAGTCTTCCGCGCCGAAAGGCAGCTGTAGTCTTTCAAATATTTAGCCAGAAAAAAAACAAAATGTATAACTTATGCACCAGTGGAATTTTTTTTTTCTGCCTAATTTCGCAATCAGGACCTAGTGCGGGTAACATGGAGTGATTTGATTTTAGGGGGAAAAAATTGCTAAAAAAAGATGACAACATCAGGACCTAATGGGAGTGGAATGAGAAATAGTCAGGGACTCGTTAGAACCCTTATTAACATGCAATTTATTGTTAGCCTAATATCAACCTTTATGAAACAACTGAATAAATACAATGGAAGTATTCCATGTTCCTTTACATTGCTTGTAAATATCCTTTTTTTGTCTTATCCCCATTTGCAACATTAAATAGGCAGAACTTATTCGGACAAAAGTACAAAAGACAAATATTTGAAATTAGGACATACCTAGGAAAAATAAAATGTACCATATTTATTTGTGTATAAAGCACTTTTTATCACCCTGAAAAAAAATGTATTGTTGGAGCGCGTGACACAAAATGTCTTACGGTAGGTAGTATATAAGATTGATCAGCCGAAAAATATTGCTGACCACGATTGCAAAATATCACTTGCTACAGGAATCAAACCCATGCAGTGAGAGCTCTGATTCCTAACCACTAGATCAAGTATATAAATATCATATGAACAGGCATTCAGTTTTATCTCATTCTCACAATATTTTTGATCACAGTGCCAGAGACAAATTTTAAAGAATGGAGAAAAGATCTAAAAAGATATTGCTAATAAAAAAATAATCAAAATTCAAAAAAGTACGACCAGGGAAACAACTCTTTTGTGTATCTGATGATAAATTGGAAATTGAAACATTTTGAATAAGTACATTGTCAATTTTATGTATGTATTGAGTTTGAACTTGCCCCCAAGAAGCTTATTATTTCTTACTATTTGTGTGCAGCATTTGCACAACTGTCATGGAAAGGTAGAACAAAAATTATAATGGGATGCAAGTTTATTTATACAGGACATGCTGGAAAATGTGTGTTTAAAGTGATTTGCTTGACCAAATCTCAAACATTTTGCTAGTTGACTGTAGGCATAAATGCACCGGGAAAAACAAAAAATACACTTCAAGATGGCTGTGTGCGTGTGACCGCAATCCTTGGCTTACTTCCTCTCACACTTCTGCCTTCTCACATCGTGTCCTTACACTAGCTCGTACCCTTGTCTCCCTGGTCCCCCCTTTTTATTGGACGCCTGTGGACACTGCGTCATTGTACACTGTATCTTCCGTCCATGTCACAGGCGGCCCTTACCCTTACTATTGCAATAACAATACATAATACATAAGGTGCACCGGATTATCAGGTGCGCACTCAAATTTCTGGCCAACTTGGGGTATTTGAGTGGGCCAACAAGTCAGGAAAATGCATTACAATTTAAAAATAGCTGTGTGCGTGTGACCGTCTAATCCCTCTTGCACACACTTCTGGCTTCTCGCACCCTGTCCTTGCACCCGCACATCCCTTGAGCCCACAGCACCCCGTCCTTATTGGATGTCCATGGACCCTGTGTCATTGTAAAGATAATTATATATTAATGTGTTCTTGTCTCCCGTGTCACGGTCTGTTTTCCTTCGCCATCTGTGCCCAGTCAGGTGCCCGCCGAAACCTACTTCTGCGCATTTTCGGCCTGACCCATCTGAGGTAGCATCGCAGCGGATAGGGGAAGAGATCACAAGCTCCCACACAAGTGCAGACTTTCTCTCTGATTTGCAAGTATGCGAGCATGCACGTACACATACATACACCTTCTGCTCACAGCCTCAGCGTTGCTCTTTTTGGTGCCGACCCTGAGGGTAGGTGAAGTTAGCAGGCAAAAAAGCACGCAGTAGTCGTCAACATAGTCCCCTTCTGCCCTGTTCTGTCCTATTCTCTTTTTTCTAAAGACACAGTTCATCTTGTTAAAGTTACTTAGAGGACGTTAGAGGGCTGAAAAACAAGGATTTTCCTTACTGTCCATTAAAGTCAGATTCTGTGTTGCTCTACCAACACCGACGACCCCAACACAGATTATTAACTAAGACACTTACATTCCAAAACACTATTTTGAAAACAATTGTAAAAAAAGATATCAAATATATATATAATGCATAATGACACCCAGATGTATGTAAACGTATAATAACAACCCTGTCAACTCACAAATATTCCCTGTAATTTACACGTTTTTGATCATTGTGTCAGCCGTATAACAATTTTTGTAAGGGATATTTTTTTTCTAAATAAACCAAGTATAGTAAGCAACCCTAAATTTACAGGAAGTGAGGAAAGAACTAATACAAAAACTTAGTCAAAGAATTGGTTGTGTTTTATGATGTTAATTTGGTAATTAAAATAAAGATATTTACACAAATTGTGCAGCACTGCGGGCAGTGGTTAGCGCGTGAGCGGCACAGTTCTGAGGTTTTGATATCAAACCTTCCTGTGTGGAGTTTCCTCCGGGCACTACGGTTTCCTCCCACATTCTAAAAACATGTCAGGTTAATTGGCCGGTCCAAATTGTCCCTAGGTGTGTGAGTGAATGGTTGTCTGTCTCTTGTGTGCCCTGGGACTGGCTGTCAACCAGTTCAGGGTGTCCCCTGCCCACTGCTCGAAAATAGATGGGATGGGCTCCAGCGCCCCTGCAACCCTACTGAGGGTAAGCGGTGCAGATAATGGATGGATGGATTTACACAAATTATCCTTGTTTTTATTCTAAATAGTTTGTCTGGCTATGAGTAAATAGGTTTTGCGTTGGTTATGTAAGGTGTTTTATCACTTAATAATGGGAATTGCAATCATTAACAAGGAGAAAAACTGGCTGAGTTTGACATCTCATCTCATCTGCTGCACCGCTTATCCTCAGTAGGGTCGCGGGGATGCTGGAGCCCATCCCAGCAATCATCGGGCAGTGGACACCCTGGACTGGTTGCCAGCCAATCGCAGGGCTGAGTTTGACATGTATGTAATAATAGATTTGTTGAAAAATAAGACATTTATAAATTTTTGTTCTGAAATCAGCTACATTTTGATTTTAGTTCAAGACAAATATCAAAGGTCTTATGTAAAGAAAGTCAATATACAGGTATACTATGAGGAATAAGGCATGCAAATGATTATTTTATTTTAAATGTTGCGGATTAATTAGATAATTATTTCCTTGTTGCATGACGATGGTTATCCATGTATTTAAGGGTGGACTTAACACTAGGGCCATTTCTTCTGTACCGGGCTAAAGCCTGTATTCACCCCTTCCTCAGTCACACTATTATACCAATTATTATAAATATCATTATACTCTGGCCTGTTGCTTCCAAAATATTCATTTGCACATAGATTGGAGTAAGAATAATAGGACTACGTGGTTACAGGTGGACATTTGTTATATGGCTCTGCAGCGCAATGAAAAGCAAACTTGACAATTTTGGAGCAAAAGATGTCTTTTTCAATCATGGTTACTTGCACTTTTTCATCTTACAAAGCCTTTAAAGACATATTGATTCACCATTTAAGGAAAGTTTGGGTTATTTATCTAGCTCAAAGATACTTTGAGTTGTTCATGATCTCTGGGGTTCATAAAGACCACACTACCATAACCTCCCCAAAATACTTTATTAAGGCCTTATTTTGAATGCTTTGTTCATGTATTTTGAGGCAGAAATTGACAACAAAATAAACCTATGAGGAGACCATATTCGCTGAAGTGTTTGCACAATTTACAGTAAGATGGCGTAAAGCTCCAACAGAGCGACATTTGTCAGGTAGGGAGTAGGAATAAACACATTATATCAGGTCTACTAATTTTTCAAGCTTTGTAAATTGGAAGTGAGACACTTCCGAAGCTACAATGTCTTTCCATCTGAGTCTGACAACACTGTGTACATGACATCTAAATGTAGATGTTTTCTCACCCTGGCCACCACCTCTTCGACCTGCTGCCTTCCGGCAAGCGCTACAGGTCACACAAAGCAAAAACAAACAGACTCAGAGACAGTTTCTTCCCCACAGCCATTACCACCCTAAACAGACACCGCACAAAAAACTGAAAACTCTTGCAAAAAACTACCTCACACGAATGTAAAATGGTACTCACGTACATGCTGACTGCACTATGTTTGTTCACTGCTCAAAACAGACCGCACACAAAAAAACTGAAAACTCATGCCAACACTACCTCATACGAATATAATGGTACTCATGTCTATGTTCTTGCACATGTCGACTGCACTACGTTTACTGCTCACCTTGCACAATGTCTGACCATTCCTTTTTTCTGCACTATGATGTCTATGTTTGCACCAATGCATATTCTGACTATTTTTTTGCACTATGATGACTTTGCACCAAATGCAATATTGCACAACCCTTACGATACCAACGTTATCACGATAACACTGTATGTAACATCGAACAATCGAGAGAACAATCGAGAACAATCGAAAATAACACGGGAGCTGCTGGAGTGGCTGCCATGAACAAAGTATCTATCTATCTATCTATCTATCTATCCCACATGCCGAAATTTCTTGGGTAAATACCATGTAAATTATAACTATAGCTTTATCCCCCTTGTTTTATAACCTTATCTTCTCTGTTCCCTTATCTTCTTGGCTCTTACCTCACTGTGAATGTGTAAAACTGGAGTGCCATGCCCAATTTCGTTGTCACAATATGTTAACCCATTTTGTAACAATGACAATAAAGGTATATTCTATTCTATTCTATTCTAGATGAGGCGTTCCAATGAATCCAACTAAATTACCAAACAGACTGTTTGCACTTTTTGAGACTTGTCAAAAAAATCACTTTTTTTTACTTTTTCAAAATTTCCAAACTACCAATATGACCCAGTTTGATGACGTATAATTATTCACATTTAGATTACTTTATTGAACATTGATGGTATAGGAATACCTAAAATGTTCGAATATGTAAGTGAATATAAATAAACACATATGGATACAAGACTAAAAGTCCTCTTCTTGCTTTTCCAATTACTTTAGTGGCTGCATAGTCCTGAGTTATGTACAAACTACTGACTTAAAACAGCGGCAGTGGACACTAGCAACGTCAGTGTTAGAAAAATTGCAGAGGATTTGCAACAAAAAGTATTGTTGCCAATCAGTTCTCCATTATTTTTATTTTCGTACTTCACCAGTTAGGAAGTCTTGCATGTGTGATGAGAGAGAATCACGAATCACTGGAATCCCCTTATGGTGAAATTCTTCTCTATTGGAGTTATGCAAATATTGATAATTTTTCTAAAAAGGTTTCATTAAAACCAGCTAGTGTAGGTGCATGTGTGTCTGATTATTCAGTCTACTATTTAGAAATGGGACATTTAGAGTACATTCTCAATGTCATTGATGTAATGATCGAAAAATAGCAGTGACAAACTGTAGCTTAAATTCACGATGGAGTATAAGACCGACGAATACAGTCTGCCTCAGCTTTGTTTGACTGATGATTATGATAGACGAGTAGATGGTGCTAGCGCATGACAGTCAACATTTACCGATGCGCCCACCTACACTGAGTGAGAGGAATGAAATTGGGGATTTTACGCCTTAAGGGATAGGAGAAGCTCCTTGCTGAATCATTCAATAAACATACAAGAGCAGATTTCTACAAGGTTTCCCTTGTAAGAAATGTATCTCTGCCCTTCCAAACTGATAGCCAAAGTGCTTCCATCAACATCATCTCCTACAATTTTGCAGAAAGACACCATTTTTAGTAGAGACATCTTAAGCCTTTCACCAAGTGCCATTCGGTTGCGATAGTGCAGATGGTGGGAGCGACAGGGGGACAAAGAAGGATGAAAGAGAGGAGATAGAGATAAATGAACAACCTGAAAAAGAAAAACCAACAACTAGTGGGACTAAAGGGTTGATTGTACCTATCAGTGTTGAATCTCTATAAGTAAACAATACATTTCTTCTCCTCTGCCTTTTCCAGCATCATACATTCAGCTGCCCCTTTGCTTTTTGGCTTCCTAACTTTTTTGACAGCTCAACTGTCTTATCGTATTCCACTTCCCTACAGCAGCTTTCTTTTTTCTTCTTTTTTTCTCACCCCATGTGTCATAATAATTTTAAAGTGCATACAGAGTGCCAAGTATACACTAAAGCAGGGTACAGACTATGGCTGCAACAACTAATCGACAGCATTGATTTAAAATCGATGATTAAAAACATTGATCTAATTAGTTGCTATCGATTCATTGTATCAAGTGATAAATGAGCCACTAAGTTTGTTAACTCAGAAAATAAGAGCAAATACTGTTTGTAATACTGATTTGGTCAGGCATAGGGAGCCAAAACCATTTTCATAAAAAAAGTTAGGTTATATTTTTTTAAATCCTAATCATTGAACATTAAATCATTTACGAACAAAATTGGCATGTAAGTTTCAACTTTGTAGTGTTTGACTGTTTCATCATAAAACAAAGTTAACAATTTTCAAGTGAACGGACAGTGCTGCACAAATAGAGAAAAAAAAATAGAAAATAAGTAAATACAATAAAGTGAAGAGAAAAATAATACTAATGACATGTTTAACTCTATCCAAAGGGGAATTTTTTGCGCATATATAATTTTCATTTGGGGAATGTTTATCATGTTCCGAAATTTAACCCCCCCCACCCCCCCCCCCCCCAAAAAAAAAAAAAAACAAATTAAATCACAAAATTTTGAAAATAGTATTTGTTAACATTTTTTTTTTTTGGGTGGATAAGAAAATATTTCTACACACAAATGAAATGTATTGATTTTTCTTTTTTGTTTTGTATGATATGTCCAAATGTAATATGATCTTTGGATGAGGTCGTAGGAAAGGAGTATCTCACATTTATGCATGTTTATACCATATATTTGTATATATATTTGTTTATTTGTCAAGTTGATAGAAAGAACATTTGGATTTTTTTTATTCTTTTATATTATAGAATATTCTGTTTTGTGCACTATTTTTCTATCTGCCTAATTCTTCAATATTTGAATAGAGGAGGAAATTAGAAATGTCTTTAGAAATCCGATATATTGATTAATCGAAAAAAATAATCGACCGATTCATCGGTTATGAAATTAATAGTTTCAGCCCTGGTGTGTGTGTGAGTCTGTGTGTGTGTGTGTGTGTATGTGTGTGTGTGTACACACACACACACACACACACAAACACACAAACACAATTCTAACATTGATACTTTAATATACTTTAAATCCATCTTTCAATGCTTACATGGGAACATAAAAAATAAATAAAAAATAAATAACCGTGAAATTTGTTTTATATACTTTGCATAATCTCTATCCAAAACAAACATTGTTCAACACAGTAACCCAGTTTAATGTCTGACTATATTGTGTCCTAGTCCAACAGAAATAATAACAATAAAAGTGATATGAAAAACAATAATAAGCCGAATTATAATGTGGAATCACTAAACCAATCGGGATTTAATGACATAGGAAAAGGCATTAGATTACATTTGACACACAATTTTTACTCACGGTACCACTTTGTCAGTTGTTTTGGCTGAAATGTACACCATGGCGCCGTGACTAAAAATAATGTGATGATCAGACAATCATAATGCTTTTTCTTTTGCCATCTAAAATCCTAGTAGCCTAGTGGTTAAGATAGAGCGCTATCACCCCGGCGATACAAATTTGATTCCTGTTGCACCCAATGCTGGGCAAATGAGGTCAGTGATATTTGTGGACTAGAGGTAAGATTGCGCCTAAAAAATCGAGTCCAACCTGACCTAAACCCGTGAGTATTAACATCTGGCCCCACCCGAGGGCGAGCAATTAACCGAATTTGAGGAACCTAACCCGAAGCACATGTATTTTCATATTTTATCTGTGAGGACTCGGGAGGAGGAGAAGTGATTTTGGCCAACCCCGCCCACTCGCTTGCTTCTCTGCGCCTGACGGTGCCGCTAACAAGAGTACCGCCGAGCCAAGTGCCCTGATGCGCTCAGGAAAAGGGAACAAAATCCATCATGCTGGTTCTCCACATCGAAAAAGAAACCAAGAAAAATTATGTATGGATAATTTCAAAATAAAAATAAAGAAAAAAAAAATCAGCGTGAGAATCAAACCCAAAAGTAATGATTAATCTTTGAGGCCTGACCCAAATTTCTAGTCGGGAGTGGCTTAAGATCTTACCTCTATTGTCGAATGATCAATCACAGCTCAATTACGGGGATACGCTACCATTAAACCTTGCTAATATGCGCACCCAAACTTTGATATATTGGTGGGTAAAAGAAAAAGCATGTATTCACAAGTTAACATGGTAACAGCAAATTATGTTTTGTTTTTTGTCCGGCCAAGTACAAAAAGATTTCGGGCCCGGAACAAATCCGCGGCATGGTGGTTGCCGACCACTCGTCAGACACACCCTTGTGTGTGAAAAGAAAGACAAAGATGGCAGCCAAACTAAAAATTAAATGAAACAGAGGAGCAGTTGGGTAGCAGGCAGAGGTAGTCCTGGTGGTATCTAAAAGAAAAGAGGGTAGCTAAGCAAGGTTGGCAGGCGAAAGGGTATCGGTGCTAGGACGACTGGGGGGGCAAGTGGCTCATTAGCGTGAATAGTGCAGATTGAGAACATTGAGGCACAGTGGGCAAGCTTGTATTTTCAACTGCCTCCGTCTATAATTAGGAGTCGCCGCAAGTAGCGCTGTTGATCACAGTCAGATAAGATGTCTGGCGGTGAGCCAATGTGGAGATAACCTCACATCAACACACAGAGTTGTGTGTGCGTGTGTGTGTGTGTGTGTGTGCATGACATTGCAGCGAGCTGCACTAGTCTGGTGATGACTTGGCTTCTCATGATATTGAACCACACCAGACCACACAGCACAAATCTCCAGTTTCCTACTGGTAAAATTCCAAAGTTATATAATCAAGCATTTAAGTTATGATGCTCAGAGCCCACACCAAACCCGAAATTTCCTATTTTATTTGTGAGGAGTCGGGAGGAGAAAGGGTGATTCGGGCTGACCCTGGGTGGGTCCGACCAACACTGTACGCCCAAAGTGCCGAGTGCCGCACAGACACAAAACATGTAAAGCCTGTCTTTTGTAACGAAGTCTAAGTTAAACAAGACTGTATAAACATTTACATCTATTTTATTTCTGTGTCTGCAGAGGTTACATTAACAGACAATTCACCATAATTGACGGTTATTTTTTCAAGAATTAATGAGAAAATGTTTATGCTATCATTTTGAAAGGTTGAAAATTGAACCACAAACTACAGGAGCAGTAAATCCTGAAGACGCGCAGCAAAGACAAAGGGAGGCTGAGAGATGATTAAAAAAATATTTTTTTTTAAAGTCAGTCACCACAATCTAAATGTAATGACTGACATTTTAGGGTCCAACTGTCCCAAATTTCAGGTCGGGCTTGGGCTCAACATCTTAAGTCTGTTCTTATATTTGGGAACTTTCTGTTATCCTTTTTATACATATGCCCTTTGGGTTGACAGGACTTTAAGCAGTCATCGGGGACCCCTCTCACCCCCATCATGGACTGTTCACTCTGCTAGCCTCTGGGAAGAGGTACTGCAGTGTGCAGTGCAGGACCACCAGGTTCCGCAGTAGTCTAGTCCCCCTGGCCATTAGACTGTTAAATGGTCAATCTAACATATAGGTAACCTAAATCTAAAAGGCTGCTAATCTGACTTTTTGCACTACTGGCAGTTCTTTATAGCTTGCCACTCCTTGCACATTTGCTCTCTGCACTATTGTACTTACAGCGTTATTGTTACAGTGTTAATGTTACTGTTTACCTGACTTGTTAACCTGACTGCCCATTTTGCACATCCGGTTAGCTACTCCTCTTGCACTATCGGCACTATGGTAAAATACTATACGTAGCCATAATACAATACAACTTTTACTTATATCTGTACATTCAAGGAAACTGTGCGGGTCAGATGTATCGACATTTCGTTCTGTATACACGTGTACTAGAATGACAATAAAGTAGATCTGAATCTGAATCTGAATCTGAATGTTAACATTTGAAATGAAGCTGCACCAAGTGCAACCTTATGCCATTCTCACTTTACTAACAATATACTCGACATCTCTCCCAGAGTCAGCTGGGATGGGGTCCGGCTTATTTGCAACTTTGACAAGAACAGGTTGTAGAAAATGGGTGGATGGCATTTCAACAGACCTCGCAGAACAATTCCGGCCATAGAAAGAACTGCCTTCAGAATTTGGGGAAGGACTCACAAGAAAAAACAATGAGAGATCTCCACAGTAGTGCTTTAAGGATGGAAGGAAGCAGGCAAATGCATGTGCAAAAAAAAAAATGAAAACATTGAGTGGTTCTTGCCCTCATTTGACCCCCACAGGGCACATGTGAAAATATTCAAAACACATATGCACTTTTCCTCTGGCAGGCGACTTCCACCTGAGGATGAAATCTTTCATCTCTAAAAATGCCCGCCACTGGGCATAGTTCATTGTAAACCCACGCTTGTTCTTCTCCACCTGATCTCCATTCTTGCACAAACACAGACTCACAATAAGTCAATATAAATGTGCCGCTCACAGACTAAATACTAAGTGCACCGCTTGGCAAATGTAGTTGTAATATTTACAAGACGCTTAAAGAGCAGAAGCATTTACGACATTAAAGTTCACAAACACTGCCGTACCGCTGGCCGCCGCTGCCAGAACATTACGGGGCCTTGCAAAAGCATTACGTGCTAATGCACCTGTTAACAAGTTTTTATGACTGCCGAGTGCAAGGATAAAACACTCCGTTGTTTGGGGAACTCAGAAGGGGAGTCGCTCAAGAAGTTTTGGTTCAACTTTAAATTTGCATTTTACTGCATTACAAGCAAATTAATTAATTGCAATGCGCATTCTGTGTAATAATAACTTAAGTTGGCTTGTCTTGCCTTGCTACTTGTTTCCCTTGATATTGGGCAAATACAATATCCAAGCCATTTTGCCATTTTGATGCGTGGGTGCTTTTTGTGTGTTTTTTCCCTTCTATGCTCAGAAATCAGTCATAGCCAGTATGGTGAACATTAAACATGTTCAACGTTAACATATAGCATCAATTTTTTATGTATGAAGTTAATAAGAGGGTTCATGAAGTGGATTGTTTTTTTTTGTTTAAGCAGTTGATAGTTAAACCAATTATCAATCACAAGACTTTGGAGCACATATCTGTATTGGAGATTACGACTTCATTTAATCAGTCAATACTTTGTTTGTCATGAATAACTATAATGACCACAATAATAAGATGTTAGAACATCATAATACTGACACATTGATACCACAAATCAAATCAACGTGATTATCGGTACGCAAATTATGTATCACTTCTAAACTTCTAATTACATCAATTGTAAACATTATACGAGTGTTGATGAGCAAAGGGTAAACTATCATAAGGGTGCACCTAAAGCGAACAAATGACAGCTTGAGTTGCCAAAGGAGTAAAAAAAAATATTAAAATATGTACAATGAACTTACTACTAATGTCTAGTACAGGAAAAGGAAGACATTAACACGCACGCTTGAAGACTTTGGTGGGCAGCTGTCAATCTTAATCCAAGAGCGCAGCCGAGCTGTGAATTTTAAATCGGTGTTCATGAAATAACACGCGCAGGACTGCAACACCCCAAAAACCTTCGATAAATAATGCAAAATTTACTGTACAGACTAAAACCTAGAAGCCCATATAATCATAAGAATGCTGCAAACATTCTGAACCATGTGACTGGTGAGCTCTGTGGTAGGTCATGAGAATTACAGAGAGGCAGAGAGAACATACAAGTGTGCTACTACTTCCAAGAAAATCAAAAACATTATAAAAAGAAACAAATGCTTACAATATTTCTCAAAAGAAGTGTCCGCTGCTTGAATATTTCATAGTGAATCCAAGTGACCAACCATCAGGTCTTTTGTTCCCCATCGGGCCGATTACTGAAATATGTTTACAATATCAGTACTGTAACTATCGGCTCGATAATTATCATGTACCTGTCAATGACTGACTGATTTTGATATTTATTTTTGTTTTTTTATCATAACACTTTGTATGGTAATATTGACAAAATAAGTACAAATAAATCCAGTGCACACAAACACTTTCTGCCTACTTTCCCAAACTTCAACCACTGTCAAATTTTGTAGAACTAAACAACATGATTATTGCTGGTATAAATGGGAATACTTAATATTGTAATGCTTTTGAAAACTGCTTTGAAAAGGGTCCCCATTACATTTAAACATGGGCAAAAACACAAATGTGTGCCCATCATTTGTAATTTTTAGTATGAAAGTAAATTGCAACTATAGTGCACTAGAAGCACCCACAGTCTAATAAAGTAATATAGAACAAAGGGCCTGGCGGTTAGCGGAAAGAGCAAGTAGCTTACACACAGTTTATTCTTGTCAGTCAAAAATCATCCCATTCCTGGTCAGGTTAACCTTGACAATGACAAATGGCTCAATTTCATCACGGCTGTTTGCTCTGAAGCAGGTGTACAATAAAATCCACCGTGCTAAATTCGCATCGCTTTTCTAAGAGTTTAAGAGCGAGGAGAATCACTGGTGCACATGCACACAAATATGAGTGATTTCCTGCTAAATACCTGCATTCAAAATAACTCTGTTATCTAAAATAAGAACGTGTTGAGGTGTCCTTGCACATGTAGAGCAAACAATGTTCTAATGGCACTCTGTCTCTTTGGGATTTAACCTTCAAACACACATATGTGCATGCGCACACGCAAACATGCGTACACACGTGTACTTTATACACTTATACACAAAAGCAGGCAATCACAGGCAGATTCATTAGACTGTATGGTCCACATTTGATGTCACCTTGTGCCTGTGTGTTTGCACATGTGGGTGCGCATACGCGCATTGGTGTGTAAGTTGTGTAATCAGTGTGAAGGGTGTGAATTTCTTACTGAGAAGCTGACAGGTCATAACGGTCATATGAGAATACTGTGCAACTTTGGGGGGATGACACATGGAGTTATATGCGATACAAAAAACACAAATATCCATGCTTGAGCTGAGCACACAGAGTAAAAACACTAGTCATTTAGAGTTTACCATTAGGTATTTAATTTGGACTAAAGTGTCATCATTAACTCATCCAGTAACCTTTTGCACGGTTTTACTCAAATGCATAGGATAGTGGGTGTCTATCAAGATGAGTGCATTTTGAAATGTTAAATAATATTACCATTAAAACAATGACTCAGGGACAATTGAATTACTTGTTTGGACTTGTTAAGACTGTTTGGGGTGTGCTCATATTATTGACGGGGATTCTATTGGTATGACAACATTTGAATAAAAGTTAAACATGAAATAAAATAATTATTGAGGACCGACCAAATATACAGAATGTCAGGGAAAAAAAACAGGAAATTATGTATAGCCAGCAACTACCAGGGACAACAAACCATACTTTTGGGTGCTTTATGGGCGCAAAAATCATGGACTTGCTTTCATAATGGGAAAAGCAGATCATTTATTTGCCCTATTCTGAAGAAGTTGGCAATATTGTATTATTGCAAGCATTAGGTTGAGACAAATTGGAGAAAATTGGTCGGTACCCATTTGAGCATCCCCTAATTTCTTTAAGAATAAAAAAAATTCTATCATGAGAACTAGGTAGGTTCTACAACCAAAATATCAGTTCACTTTAGGGATCACAATCTTACAAGTATGGTTGATACTGGGCAGCATTCCTTTCTAGGGAACAAGACAGACAGCATTCCTCACCTAATGGGTCTTCATACCGGGTCTTGTTTCATAAATGGAAATATCCAAATATGTAGAAGATTTTTAAGAACCATGCATGACTAAGCCTTCCCATAGAGGTCTTTACACCCAAAACGTGATAATAACTGACTAGTGTAGGTTTGTACCACAAGACTAATCTTATTCAAGATCATTAGGTAATTTTCCAAATTCACTCAATAGGTCCCAAAACATTGGAATTAGTGCAAAAAGTGAATACTGTAACATTATTCTATAGTGGTAGGTTGACTATTCCTTTTTACCAGTCTATGTACCTGTTGAAATTCATACAAAGGAAATAGGTGTGCGTTCAGGTTAAGTGAATAATCTAAGTGAATAATCTAAGTGAGTTTATGAGTGAAGTGATATAAGAACTCTTCAGTGTGCAGTGACTTAAAGTGAAAATTTAGTTTGGTGGTGTGCGGTGATAATAAATGCCCTGCTCCATCAAAGGACAGAGCCTTAGAAATTAAGGAAGGCAGAATAACTTACTAAATGAACATATTTATGCTTTTAATAAACAATCAGCATGTTATCTGCAAGACCCAGTGCAAAGACGCCGAATGTATTGGTTTTGTTTTAGTGCATCTAGTTGCGTACACGGGGCCACTACGAGACAGTCACGTCCAATCGGGTGATATCAGAATAGACACTCACTCAGTTGTCTCCTTGAGGACAACGTGGCGCTCCCATGCGCCTTGATGCCCTAGAAACAGAAGACATGTTGACAAAAAGCAACCAGTGTTGAAAAGGAAACCAAATCAAATTAAAAAGGAGGGGGTGGCACAGAGAAAAAGAGGCATTGTCATTAGTAAGATGATAACACATCAAGACAAATTAACCCCGCTGTACATTAAGCAGTGGAAAACTGATTAAGGTTTGTGTGAGCCACAAAAGTTTGTCCGATGGATCCAAAAAAACAGCACCCTATCCCAAATTATTTATAGCAACACATTACATATTAGTCGACACTATATTAGATAGAATAAATACCGAAAAAATATAAATATATATATATATATATATATATAAATTGCCATACTCAACTTCAACACGTGGTAGATAATGCTGTTTTGGTTAGTAGCAGGGGTCAGATGAGTACCTATGTGTTGTTTTTAGCTAGCAACAATGGGTTCATTTAATCTCCAAAGGGAGGAGTGTAGTTTAGAATGGTTTCGTCTAAAATGCTCAAATACAACTTTTGTTGTGAACTGGTGCCAAGTGTCCCATGTGTGATGTCAACCTGGAAATGGTTTGGCCAAGGGAAAGCAGCAATATCTTGCAAATTGGATTGGATACCGACACAGAGGTTTGCAGGAGCTAAGAAACTAGAGCACTTTTAGTAGCAATGTGCCACATTCAGTTGAAAACAAAAATAACCCTGTGTAACTTAAATAGGCTCCTAAAATAATTTCGCGAGGCTTTTAACTAGGACAAAAAAGTCCGATCACATCATGCAGATTTTGGCTAACCTGCATTGGCTCCCTGTTAGCCTAAGATGTGATTTCAAGGTTCTCTTAGTATTATACAAAATCATACATGGACTTGCTCTCTCATATATTTCAGATCTGATTTCCCCTATGTTCGGGTCCAAAGCCTTCGTTCTGAGAGCGCCGGTCTTCTGGTGATCCCAAGCGCCAAGAAGTGTTCCGCTGGTTTGAGAGCGTTCTCCATCCGGGAACCGGTGCTGTGGAATGCTCTCCCCCCCCCCCAAGATCCGATCTGCAACCTCAGTGGAAATGTTTAAATCTAAACTTAAAACACACTTCTACTCTATAGCATATGAATAACCTATACTTTTCGTGGACAATATCTCTGTATTATTTGTGATTGCAACATCCTTTGCTGTCTGGTCAACCTGAAAGGGGGATGCCACATGCGCGGTCCCTTCTCAAGGTTTCTTCATTTTCCTCATGTTGAGGTTTTTGAGTTTTCCCTTGCCCTCATGTTGGTTCCAAATCGGGGGATGGTGTAATAATAGTCTAAAAAAATAGTCTGTGTAATAACCTGTGAGGCCCTTTGAGACTCTTTATTAGGGGTTTTCAAATAAAAATGACTTGACTTGACTAGAAAATTGCCATTGAAAACAAAATGTTGCATGCTTACACCACAAACATAAACTATTGTTTTCTTTTCATATTTTAATGATTCAGTTCCTCCCCAACTTCCAAGTAAAACTAGAGCACTTTTAAAAGCAATCACTGAATCACTACGATGAAAATGAAAATAACCCTGTGTAACTAACATTGGCTCCTAAATCATTTCTTATAGACTATAACAAAATTGTTCTTGAAAACAAAATGTTTATGCCACAAAGATAAACCATTGTTTCCATTTCTTATGGGTCCATCTAAATGCCATAACTTGTTCTCAAAAACTGCTCTGAATATTGACAAATGTAATATCACCCAGAGTGACTCAGTCAAAAATGAAGGTTTCACATTAGACCCCAATCTGTCCTTCCAAACACATGTTAAGAATTTTACTAGAACAGATTACTGTACCTCCATCTTTGCAACATTGCTAAAAATCACCCTGTGCTGTCCCAGTCCGATGCGTAGATTATAATTCATGCGTTTGTTCCCTCACGTCTCGATTACTGTAATGTACTACTCTCCAGTCTGCCAAATTCCAAAATCAAGCGCCTGCAGCTGGTACAAAATAATGCATCGAGGCTTTTAACCAAGACAAAAACGTTTGATCACATTACCCTGATTTTAGCTAACCAGCAATAGCTCCCTGTTAGCTTAAGATGTGATTTTAAGGTTCTGTTGGTAATATACAAAATCATGCAAGGACTTGCTCCCTCATATCTTTCAGATTTAGTTTCCCCCTATGTTCCAGTCAGAATCCTGAATGCTGGTCTATTAGTGATCCCAAGAGCCAAGAAGAGATCTGCAGGTTAGAGAGCGTTCTCCTTTCGGGCCCCAGCGTTGTGGAATTCTCTCCCCCCTGAGATTTGCTCTGCAACCTGAGTGGAACTGTTTAAATCTAGGCCTAAAACAGCTTATGAATGACCCATATTTCCTGTTGATGATAGCCGTGTATTAATTGTTATTACAACATCCATTGCAGCCTGGTCATCCTGGAGGGAGTAATTTTACCTCATGTGCGGTCCCTTCTCAAGGTTTCTTTGCTTTCCTCATGTTGAGGTTTTTGAGTTTTTCCTTGCCTTCATGTGAGTTTTAGATCAGGCGAGGGTGTCGTAATAGTCTGTGGTTTGCAATAATCTGTGGTCGGTGCAGCCCTTTGAGACTCCTTGTGATTAAGGACTGTACAAATAAACATGACTTGACTTTTCTTTTTTTTAAATTGAGTTTAATTCGGTATCTCTCCAACTTCCTAACACAGATACCTTGTTAAAAAATTGATAGCTTTCGTATACTTTACTGCAGCCAGACTACTTTTAAGTAAGGACATTGGTGCACATTTTGCGGATTTGTAGGGCATAATAAAATGACCATGAATTGTAATTTTGTCATTTTTCCAGCCAAATGCTGGGAATTAAATCTGGAGTATGACAAAAAATAAAATGTTTCATATTTGAGAAGTGAACCAAGAAGGGATGAGTGTGGTTGGTTTATGCATATGACTGGCCGACAGAAAATCATGAAAATCAAAAGAAACCAAGCCATAGTCTTCCCTCAAGTAATCAACCTAGAAAACTAGTGAAAGGAAATAAAAGATGTGAAATGGAAGCTGAGGGCAGCATGACTCATCTTTGCAGGAATCTTTGCTGCTTCTGCCTCCAATCCGGCGTGACCGAAGCTCAGCATCGGGGGACTTAATGAGGACTATTGATGACACTTGATGGTGTACTACATGCCAGTAACCAAATGGATTTGACAGGCTGAAAAAAAACGTCTTTAGTTTTACGCAAGACAAATTGTGGTATAAAATGTCTCGATTGAAAAAAATGAAATAAGATTTAGGGAAAAATCAAAGAGTCATAAAGGCCCACCACCTGATCTCATAACTACGGCTCTCAAGTGTTTGCACACAGAGGGATAATTCTACACCAAACAGATGGAATGTGGCCTAAAACAGTAAAACTTGATGATGACATAAAAACAAAATTAAAAAACCTAGTCCCAAACACCATGGTATTACCTGGGTCTGATCTGAGGTCTCGTTATTGAAGGACTTTCATAGGAAGACGTTACCAACCACGTTATATTTTATGTTACCGTATGAACACCTTTATGAAATGGGAATGTGTAGAGCACCAAAATGCTTTCTTTAAAACTCAATGTTGCGGAATTGGTCTTGTAATGCAACACATGCTATTTTCTTGCTGTTGATGATTGCATGGCTTTATAGTAATCTCTTTTTAGAATGAGGACTTAATTTAACCCTTTATTGACCAAATATCATAAAGGCCGTTTATAATATTTTTGTTTTTTGGCCATGAAAGTGTCAGAAATCATGTTAGGAGTGATTGCTTTAGGCCCTTTATTTTTTTCAGAACAACCCAAACTTTCAATATCTGGTAATATCTGTTATAAATGTGCTTACACAAGGTAATTACAGTTTAAAATGAAAAGCGAAAAACGTATTTGCATTTTTTAGGATCATAATGAAGTAGGGACTGGAACCGAACATGAAAACATTGTAAGACAACATAAACTGGAAATATGAACTAAAAGAGATACAAAATCGCTTTTGAGTCTTGCTTAGTTGTCCATATAATGTCAACTATTTTCCATCAGGAGCAGGTGTTTTTGGGGCCTGTGTGGTCGATGGTGAAGCAATTCCTGTAGACAGAGACCCATACATATATGACCCATCAGTACCCAAATTTATTGACCCTTCGACAATCAAAACCAAAAAAGGAATGTTCAAAGGATTCATGTTTATTTTAATTATTATTAATTACAGATACAAAATATTGCTTTACAAAATGTATTACTTATTATGTGATGTATGTGTGATTTATCGCCTATGATTGGTCCGTAGCCCCACGTGTATGTCCGGATGATAAGATTGTGGGAAGTTGCTGCGACCTTATATGTCATGATTGCCCATTGCCCTCACCTGTGCCCGCTCGTTTGGTGCCAGCTGCTGCTCATTGCCTGATTGGTTCCCCTGTTTAAACTCAGTGCTCTCATTCACTCCTGGTCAGTCTGTCAACGAATCTCTGCACTAGCGAGGCAAGAATTTTGACTCTGGCTCCCGTTCTGTTCCCAAACTATCTTGTATGCGGTATCGATCCTGCCCGTCCCGTATCCTGTATCGATCACTGATCCAAGCCCCGTCATCCTGTATCTGGTATCGATCCCGTCAGTCCCGTCTTGTCCGGTATCTTGCTTGTTATCGATTCCGTCTGTCCCATATCCTGTACCCTGTATCAATATCCCTGAGCCAAGCCCCGTCATCCTGTATCTGGTATCGATCCCGTCTGTCCCGTCCTGTTCTGTATCCTTTATCCTGTATCAATCCCTGATACAAGCCCCGTTATCCTGTATCCCATATCAGGTATCAATCCCGTCCGTCCCGTCCCGTCCGGTATCCTGCTCGTCTGCCTCTGGCTTCTTGTTTTCCCGCGCTTGACTTCTCTGCCCCGCTTCTTCTGCCCAGCGATCGCCGAATCGTTTGTGTTTCCGCGCATGACTGCCCCGCTTACGTAAATAAAGCTCGGTGTGAAAACGTTACGCGTTTGGGTCTTCCGTCTGATTAGGTTCTGACCTTATGGGTGCTTTGGAGACCTATCTTGATTTCGATTCAATTTTTTTTAATATCGGTTAGAGTAATTTAAATAGCGCTTGTTACCGTGGGGGCAGTTGCAAGCCTCTGCAGTTGCCCCCATGGTAACAAGAGTGTTAAACTGCACAATTTCTTGCAGTTTAACACTCTGGGGAAAGTGATCAAAAACACAGGACACGACTTTTACAGCTTTATAGAGTTGTGATCTACTTGTGTGTGCATTTACTTGTTCACTGTTGTCAAAAATGAATAATTCATGATTTATCATATGACACGTGGAATTTATGGTAGATTCACACTACTTTCATCTTAGGCTGCATAACATTTGGTATAAGGGTAGTCAAATTTTTGTATATTTACATATTTTATTTTATTTTTTTTGCTTTAGCCTGTGCAGTTTCGGAAAGGTTTAAAGTGGTGTTACTACTTTTAACTGACTTAAAATAAACATTTTGTGCAGTGAAAACCTGGAATGGCTATTGCAGGTCTTATGATTAATTTTGTGAGAATACCAACCATATACGATATAAACACAGTGCAAAAGGGCATGTCTGCAGCGTTATCTGTCCTTCTTTGTATTATTACTTTTGTCTATTGAAATGCCATTAATGAGACTTATGAGTATGAAATTGTTGCCGAGATGACATGTGTGTAGATCAACACAATAAGTACTGGTTGTGAGTGAAAGTGATAACAAATGAAGGATGTAAAGAGAAAAAAAAGAGGTATACAGTTGAAACAGAGGACAGAACGAAAAATGAAAGTAGTCAGGCCTGAGATGAAATGGGTTCAAGGAAGTGATGTGAAACATTTTGTGGAAGTAGAAAAATCAAAAGCTGAAAGTGAAATGGAAGAAAGCTGTGGGAGGACAGGGCTTGAGAAAACGGATCTAAATGTGGAAGAGGCAAAGAATTTAAAATAAGATTATAACAAGATGATAAAACTATGGGAATGATAAAAGGGCAAAAATAGAAAAAGAGCAATGTACAAAAACTCTAAATAGGGCACCACCATTTTTGGGGCTTGTCTTATTGCTGCGCCATTAGGACCACAAATGTACAAATGATCTAGTTTACAGGAATAGTAGACCTACATAGTTCCCATCAGCGTTTGGGGCCAGTTCTCCTTATACTGCTGAGATTGGCAGAGTGCTGATGACGCACAGTGTCAGGATTTGTGTCTTGCATGTACAGTACAAGAAGGTTTCCCTTCCGCAACAACAAGCGTGCATTAGGTAAAATGCAAAATGGCTATGAGCTGAAGTCTGCTTTTGCTGTTTAGTCCTGACTTCAACAGCAAAATAGGAGGTGCAATGGAAAGAAATCAATGACTTTTTTCTTTTGTCTGTAGAAATGGGCTGGTTATTTATTTCATGGTGCTGAAGAAAGCATTTTTCAAGAAGTTTGCAAGAGAACTGATGATTACGGGTTGTAGAATAGTATTCGGGCACTGTGTGGATACTGGAGCCATTTAATCACAAGTTAGAGAGCAGAAGAGCCATTAAAGTAGCAGAGCCAGTATTGTTCTGCCTGTGCCTTTTATACACGGAACGCTCAAAAGTTGCCATTTGACGCAACAGCGCAATTTCAGAGTCAAACTTGCAAGGTTTTACAAGAATTGTAAAAGGAACTACTGATACTTTCTCTGAAGCGGAAAATTGGTGGGTCTAAAGTCTGCTTCCATTTCTCCAGGTTTCATTTTCCATATTTGAAAACTATAGAATCCTGGGGAATAATGGCAAGTGATGCAAACAAAGATATGATGTGCTTTTAAAAGCAATGTAACCTGCGATTCCAGTAATATTGCAGAGTGCAAATGGCCAAGCTAAATTTTAATTTTAATAAGCATGAGAGATGCCAGTGAGCTTGGAATGAAGGCTCATAGGTCCATCCCTTGTATTCTCGATACACTGGTTGAATTTAAACAAATGTTTGAAGGCTCCAGGAACATATTTGTACAGACCCCATTAAATCTACCTTTAAATATACTTGCACACCACCAAATAAATTATTATTATGGAAGCCCAACTCAAATCAACAACCCCTGATCAAACGAGAAAACTTTTGACTAATAAAAGTTATTTCTCAATACTCTCAACTTTAGAGCCAGACGCAGGGGTCCCAAACTTGCAGCCAAGGGGTCACTTTTGGCCCCCAATATGATAGTTTGAGTCCCCTGCCCTAATTTGAAAGGGACAGTGTGTATTATTTGCCAACTAGATGTCCCTGTATTCTGTTGAGCCACTGAAAACAAGTGCTAAAAGCACAATGAAAGAAGACAAAATTCAGAGACTTAAAATGACAAGAAGGCACCTATTACTTTCAAAAAAGAAAAAGAAAAGAAAAGAAGTCAATGAAAAAACAAAACGACAAAAAAGAAACGAGAACATTTGAAAAAAGAAATAAAACAAAAAGGAAAAATCAAAAAAGGAAAAGAAAAATTAAAAAAACAGGAAAAATTAAAAAAATAAAAAATTGTACATTTTTCCTGATTTTGTCATTTTTCTTTATGATTTCTTTCTTTCCTGTTTTCTTTCTTTTTCTCTATTTTTCCATGTTTGCTCTTTTTGCTCTTTTCCCCCCACATTTCTTTTTATTCCGGTTTTACTTTTTTGCCTCTGTCTCATTTCTTTTGCCCTTTTTTTAATTCCTTTGCAAATTGCAATTGTTTTCCCATCTTTTTTGTCTTTCTTTGAGAAAGGCTTTGTAAAAAAGCGAAGAAAAAGGGTGTTTTTGCTCACCTTCAGTCTCCGTAGTTTGTAGTCTTCCTCAGACTCATTTTATGTTGCATTACACATTACAGCAACATCTGTCTCTTTAAGAACAGTGTAATGTTTTTATCAGCTCTGTTTTAGTGAAAATCCACATTTGGCCCAGCCTCACCCAGACCCTAGCTTCAGTGGCCCCCAGCTCAGTTGAGTTTGAGACCCCCTAATCCAAAGAGTCAATGTTGACTGAAAATCTAAAACCTTCTTCCATGAATTGGTTTCTATCAACAAAGTAAAAAAACTTTAATGTATGTACATTTTCATGACCCCATCTGGAAGACTGAATAACTTCCATAAGAAAGAAATTTACTGACCAACTAATGTAATTTATGCAAGATTCTATCCACCTTAAACATGCTGATGGATATTCAACTTCACAAGCCCAATTATTTCACGAAAAAGCAATCAATAAGAAAAAAATGGAACACCAGATATGTATTAAACCTTACAATACGTGCTCCATTTCTTCACCAACACCTCAATTGTAAATCTAGTGTATTACTAAGGTCTTATTTGATGGCTTAAACCAATTTTCATGTCATTAAATGTCCGGTTAAAATGATAGCTACCTACTACTTCATGGAGTATGACAAGTAGACAGCTGGGTAGTAACGCACCCACTTCTATAATTAAAAAAAACATGCTTTCTAAGTCTTTACATCTGTTTAGACTTCAGCACTATTGCATATTGAGCATATGTTGTGCAAATAATAATGTTGAATGAACATTGGGGTGAGCTTTTGTGAGTATAAAATAAGGCAAGGAAACAGAAGAGAAGCTACAGCCATTTAGAGAAAATAGTGTGCGAGAATGAGAAAGGCAACAAGAGAGAAGTAACCATCAAGAGCCTTTGATTCTCCCCATAAAAGGATCCTGATAGGAATGCCCATGAAATTAGCTTGCTGAAATAAAGCAATTCCAATCTATTCAATCCCCTCTAAAAACTTTCTAACAGCTACCATACCTCCAAGCTCATAAGACTCTCCACAGGGCGTAAAATAGCTTTTTCTTCTTCTTGGGCCACACTACCTCTCTCTCTCTCTCTCTCTCTCTCGCTCTTTCTCATCCACACACTTACTCTTCGGCTCTCTACCCGCAACCTTTCTGCCTCTAAACCTCTACAGTATGTCACAAAATTGAGTAAAGCCCTCAAATTTCCGCAGAGCGTTTATCATAATGTGTAATTGAACAACACTGGAAAAACCTCGCTTTGACACAATGAAATGTATTCGGTGTAAAGGTAGCAGTGTACATTTATTTTTCCCCTCAGGAAAACTCGTAATATAGCCATTAGTAGCTAAACCCATGGTAACAAAAGTGAGCGCACCCTTAAGTAAAAGTTCCGTAAGTTAAATATTTTGTGTGGCCACAAGGGCTGCACGATTTTGGGGAAAAAAACCCAATTGCCATTTTTCAGACCATTATTGTAATTTTGATGCGATTTTTTTTAAAAGTGCCTTTTCTGTGCTATTTTTTGTGAGTACTTTATAACAGTGATTACTGTTTCCCATAGAGTTTTGTGAAACCCAGTTGGGTGGACAGTCTAAGGTAGGAGTTGATAACATGCAGCCAGGGGGCCAAATGAGGCCCGCAGGATAATCATTTAAAGCCCCATACAGTAATATGAACATTTAAATAGATGGTTGTTTTGTAATTGCCTCCTAGTGGTAGAAAAACAAAATTGGTTAAAAAGAACGATGTTGATTTAAAATAGAATCTAAAATACACTAAGAACTATGATATAAACGTGCATTTTTAAGATAATCCTTGCTCAAGAAATTTGCATTTATTTTACATAACATGAGCTAATTGTCAGCGAGGAAATGGGAGGTAAAATTGTGCATTTTGGTCACTTTGATTCTCCATAGTTTAGATTCTTCCTTTCACTACACAATACAGCAACATCTAGTGGTCAAATTATACACAGTGTCCCTTTATTGTAAGTAAAGCCCATGTTGAACTTTTAGCACTTGTTTTCAGTTTGTTTTTTCTTCTTTTTTCCTTTCATTATATATTTTCTTTTTTAATTTCTTTTTTTTTTCTTTGTTAGCAAAAGGCAGGTCACTGTGAGTCTTTGCAGTTTGTAATATTCCTTGTGTAGCACATTTTTTAATTTCCACCACATAATACAGTGGCACTTAGTGGTCAAATATTACACACTCTCCCTTTAAGATGTGGATCTTAATTCATTATTTAATAATTAATACATTGGTTAGTATTAACTGACGATCTACACCGCTACTTAACAGACAGTTTGCAGAGTTTGATTCCAGTTCAAGTGAATAGCTAGAGCAAGTCATAGTGGGATGCATGACCTCTAAAAGAAGAGGCCAAGAAAGTAGAAATAGCTGGCCCACTTGCAGACACACTTTCTGTAGCGAGCCAACAGCGCACCGTGGTAGCTAACCTACATAGCCGCATTATCGTCCCACACACTCTCATGAGTGTGGTCACAAGAAGAGGAGGGTGGCAAAGAGTTCGGGATGGGGGGAAGCTCAAATCAGGCCGCAAATGCTGCAAGCCTCAGCTGAGCAGAGTCACCTGTGCTTACTAGCCTACCTTGCTAGCGGGCAGCCAGATGCTCTTTTAATGAAGAGACCTTCCATTCAAGAAAGGGGCTGAGCATATGGAGGCCTCAGTAGCCACTGTCAGTAGCGGCCCTTAGCATACATCAGGATTTCTCCTTTCAGACAGAAATTAAAGTCCTTGTAAAACTTGGCATAAGTGGGAAAGTCTATGGGAAAAAAGGATTTAGTTGCCATTGATGCATTCTACTGAAGATGAATGGAGTGGACAATATAGTTTTGTTCTCAAGGTGATGTGTCATAACAGAGTTACATACATAAAACTAAATATGCTCCAGTCTACAAACAAAAATACACATTTCTTTTGCACTTATAGGCCGCTTTACAACCTACGTCAACACCGGATCACCACAAGATCAACAGCACCATTGACCCAAAACAGTAGGAGTAGCAGAACTAGTTTGAATGGAGCAAGAGAAGATTTGTATGTTGTTTAGAGTCGTAATTTACAAAAACCACAAGCCTGGCTTATGTATACGGATGGAACACATTTTTTTTTGCAATTTGAGAGGTAACAGGTCTTTCAAAAGCACTGTAGGAGGAGGTATGTGGCGGCAAGCCACCAACACCAACGATGTATTTAAGATGGGTGCAAGCCAAGGAAAGTTAATTCTTCTAAAGTTAACTTATGTGTGAATAAGCTACTGTAAATATGAACCGTACGTCAGAGAAAATATTTTCGTCCATTTGAATTTCTGTCATTGAAAAGGGTATTTTACTCACGCTAACATGTGTGGCTCCACAGACTCTATTATAGCAAACATGGACTCCATAAATTGTATTCCAATTTAAGTGATGAAGTTTTAAGCAGGTGCTCTCTAAGTCCTTGTTACCTAACTCATATCTTTTGGTCATGTCCTAAATTGATTTAATTTTGGAGATCATTTTTTTGGGTGCATTTCCTATATCTTTAATATATCAATCAAACGATGCACATAGCCATCTTTGGCAGGTCCTCTGACGATCTCTTGACTACCGTCATTCAGATTATTTCTTTTTTCGCTTTGTTGATAGCCCATAGAACATGGGGGAGGGGGGGGGGGGGCAACCCTGTCCTCATGAGCCGCATGTCCTACATGTGAGGTTTCTCTTCACCAACTCAGGTGATGCAAATTTTAAGATTGTTTGCATGCTGTGTGGGAGCTTGATAATGAACCAGGTGATTGGACTCACCTGTATTTGAATAGAGAAACTCCAAAAACATGCAGGACATGCGGCTCGAGGACCGGGTTGGCAACCCCGGCCATAGAAGGATAATCCTTTTGTGGTTACACGATATACATGGCTACACGATATAATCTTCTGCTTAAATTAGGAAAAAAAACAACAAATTTAATATCAGAGGATATCACAGTAAATTCTATACTCATCGGGGACCTTTGCGCCACTATTCTGGAATGCTCCCACCTGAAAACATAGTATAATAGACATTTATGTCAGGGTCTGGTGACTACTAACGCTATATTTCGTCTGGCACCCCCAAACCACCCTACACCCCTATATATCGGTCTAAAACTGGGTAACTGAAACATTGAGTTTTACTTACTGAAAAAAACACAAGCGTATAATCTTTAGTTCAGAATCAATTTAAGATGTTGTATCACTTTTATATATATATATATATATATATATATATATATATAGGGCAGCACTGCGGCGCAGTGGTTAGCGCTTGTGCGGCACAGTTCATGTCATGGGAACCTGTCGTGGGTTCAAATCCAGCTCCAGACTTTCTGTGCGGAGTTTGTATGTTCTCCCCGTGCCTGCGTGGGTTTCCTCCGGGCACTCCGGTTTCCTCCCACATTCCAAAGACATGCATTTCAGGTGAATTGGCCCTAGGTGTGAATGAGCGAAAGAGTTGTCTGTCCCTGTGTGCCCTGCGATTGGCTGGCAACCAGTTCAGGGTGTCCCCTGCCCACTGCCCGATGATTGCTGGGATGGGCTCCAGCCCCCCCGCAACCCTACTGAGGATAAGCGGTACGGCTAATGAGATGAGATGAGATATATATATATATATATATATATAAAATTCTTATTTATTTATTATTATCTCTTTTCCCTCTTTTTTTTGTGTGTTTAGGTATTTCAGAGGCTTGTTAGTTTGGGGGGGTTCTTCTTTCGGAATATTGAGTATATTGTATAATTGAAATTATTGACTATCACAAGTTGTTATTATCTACTTTTTTTCTGCAATGGGGAGAAAAAATAAAACCATGTATGATTGTTCAATAATTTTGTCTACCAATAAAAAAAGTTTTATTAAAAAAAAGAAATTACTGATATGGATTGGCGTTATATATTAGGCGAAAAAGTCACAGACAAAAAGAAACTTACACAATCTATGTGTAACGCTGATCACTACATTATAAAGTAGCTATCTCGCTGCTTGTCCGTACTTTGTGGTTATTTGAGATGCTACTATCTACGATCCACAACTATTTTCTGTCAAGAGGCTGATATAGATTCCACCGTTCTGCTTCAACAATGCTGGCGCAGCCTGGTTATGTCACACTTGTTTAGAAACAAGGAAAAGCACTCTAAGACAAACGTTGTGTTCAAGTATAATCTTGAACATTCTCGTCAGAATAATCATAAACCTGTGAACAGCTGCACGCTCAATTGCATCTCAATAAAGCATCGAATACATCAAAGTTGCGATTGGAATTTTGGAGTTCTGAAAGACGAAATAATCAAATTCAAGTATAGAAAGGTGGGGAAAATCTGTGCCCTTATTGTTCTACCTATTAGGGCTGCACAATGAACTGAAATCTAATCAATATCGCAATGTGATGTAGGGCAATAGTGTAATCTAAAAGAATGCAGTTTTATTCAAGGAATTATAGTTTATTTGATAAATGGAGTGTTTGACCAACTACAATAGCGCAATACAATAGAGCAAATGTGCTGGTGTTTTCGCATGCTGCCTTTTTTTCCGTCCTTTCACTCGCTATTTGGGTTAATTGGTTTATTGGTTATTTAACATGTTTATGTATCGTTGATTGGATAATAAACATAGTTTTGTCTCGCTGCTGCACTTCTACGTTCCATAAAGGTTTTGGGGGGGAGGTCGTAGTTGAATAATGCAATCCCGTTGGCATTATTTTTCAATCTTCAGTAAACTTTTACCCATGGGCGTAACCGGCCTGTTTTGGGGAGGTGCTCAAGCACCCCCGAATTCAAACCAAGAACCCCCTAAAATTTATAGCATTATTAAAACACTCTTTTCATTAGCAAAGAGCAGGATAAGCTTAAACACGATGAAAAACGCTAGACATGAAAAAACACACACACAAAGAAACAAAACAAAGTGTGAAGAAAGCAGCATCGGAATTACTCCACTGCTTTAAAATGGTCCGTCTATTTGATTCCTAGCACTGCCCTGGAGCTAGGGTCAGAGCGAAATTGGCAAAATCAGTTTTTCCACAGGAAATCCTCAGATTCAAAAGATTATTCTCAAATATATTTTTTATTTGATACGCAAAATAACATTTTTAAAAACATTACCAATTAATGTGGAACTATAAATAAATTAATGTGAAAAAGAATATATTAATCTGTAATTTACATGGGTTTTACTTACATTAAAAGGACAATGTGTATAATTTGACCACTAGATGCTGCTGTGCTGTGTAGTGCAGCCAAAAACGAGTGCAAGGAATAAGACAAACTATGGAGACTAAGTGACCAAAATGTAAAATTTTACCTCCCATTTTCTTGCCCAGCCGTTTTGAGGTTTTTGGTTACCCTTTAGCAGCAAGATGGCAACGAGTAGATCATGTTATGTAAAATAAAGTCAAATTTCTCGAGCAACTACCGTATTTTCCGCACTATAGGGCGCACCGGATTATAAGGCGCTACAATGGGAACGTCGACAAAACAGTCAGATGATTCAGTCAAACTGATTACCCCCTTAACATTCCCAAAGCTTGCAAAGAAGCAAATACGTGTCGTAGACACGTGCGGATGCTGTGTCTGTACGATGTCACTTAAATGCGTCATTTCAAATATCATTCGGAAGGTTAAAGTCTTGGAATTCAAGAAATGGCAACCATTCCTTAGTTTCTATTTTCTTTTTCGCTCGCAACTTTACTGTGCATATGACAATAAACACTTGGAATTGAGTTTAATTCACTCAACTCATCACAGCAACATCAAGATAGTTCTAAAACAAGATACCGGGAAAATATAAAGCCGCATAACTCACTTAAGTTCTCACGTTCAATAATGATACGCAATCATGGTCTTCTTACAACCGTGAGTGTAGTAAATCCAGGAGAGTAAAATATCTACAGATACAGACTAATGAAACATGTTTCTTTATGGCGTTGTTTAGCAAGCTTGCTATTCAGTCATCTTTTTCGGCCAATTGCAGGGTTTGTTTTAGCCCTCTAGCGTATCCGAGGCTCCGAATAACTTCAGCCAATAGCGATCGATGTAACGGATGATTGACACATCTTTTTCGGCCAATTGCAGGGTTTGTTTTGGCCCTCTAGCCAATCCGAGGCTCCGAATAACTTCAGCCAATAGCGATCGATTTAACGGATGATTGACACATCTTTTTCGGCCAATTGCAGGGTTTGTTTTGGCCCTCTAGCGTATCCAAGGCTCCGAATAACTTCAGCCAATAGCGATCGATTTAACGGATGATTGACACATCTTTTTCGGCCAATTGCAGGGTTTGTTTTGGCCCTCTAGCCAATCCGAGGCTACGAATAACTTTAGCCAATAGCGATCGATTCAAATGATGATTGACACATTGGTTAGCCAATGAAACTCCGGTATATAAATCCCAGCATACACCGCGGACTACTCCACGTTCGGGGGAAAATCGAGTCGGCGGCTGTTGCGTAAGTTGCGAGACCTTGTGAATTTTGATATTGAGCCATATATAAGGCGCACTGTATTATAAGGCGCATGGTCAGCTTTTGAAAAAAGTTAAGACTTTTAGGTGTGCCTTATAGTGCGGAAAATACGGTAGTTTTTTTTTTAAAATGATAAATGATAAATCGGAATTGGGTTTTTTTTCCATTGTGCAGCCCGACCATCTATACATTTCTGGTAGGTGTTTCATCAGGCTGTGACCTTTGAGAATTATTTGAGGAAGTTATTGTATGGTATAACAAGTCATACCACCTTGCATGGGCAATTCGGAATAACACCTATTAACATTTCCCCCAGGACTGATTTTCTCCAGATCAGGGTGGTTAAACATACGGCCAGTGGGCCGGATCAGGCCATCAAAATGATTTAAATCGGATTTAAAATAAAAATCATGAATGTGCTTTTTCAGGCTGTGGTGCATCGATGTCTTTCTTAACCGCAACAATTTCTACTAAACTGCTTTTTGTTGCCAGAGATTGCAAATTAAAAGATAACACCTGGATTTAAAAATACAAACGTGAAAAATGAAACCTGTGTGTCTTTGCAGAAGTTTAAAGAAGCTTAAGCTCCTTTTTCAATATACATATAACATGGAACAGTGAAATCCCAAGTGCAGATAAACATCTTCCTAAAAAAATAAAAATAAAAAGCTAAGACTTGTAGGCTTCAGCGACATCATTTGAACTTAAAACCTCCTAGCACTACCTATTAAAATACTTTTGCTTATTTATCTTGACATTAGTTTATCTTATTTGTCTCCCGATTTTAGCTAACCAGCATTGGCTCCCTGTTGGCTTAAGATGTGATTTTAAAGTTCTGTTGGTATGATACAAAATCATGCATGGACTAGCCCCCTCATATCCTTCCCCCTATGTTCCAGTCCGGAGCCTTCACTCTCAAAATGCTGGTCTACTAGTGATCCCAAGAGCCAAGAAGAGATCTGGAGGTTCGAGAGCTTTTTCCATTCGGCCCCGGTGCTGAGGAATGCTCTTCCCCGTGAGATATGATGTGCAACCTCAGTGGAAATGTTTAAATCCAAGCTTAAAACACACTTCTATTCTATAACATATGAATAACCTATATTTTATGTTTACAATATCTCTGTAGTATTTGCCCTCATGTAGGTGTTGGATCAGGGGATGGTGTAATAATAGTCTGTAGTTTGCAATGATCTGTGGTCTGTGCAGCCCTTTGAGACTCCTTGTGACTAAGGGCTATACAAGTAAACACGACTTGACTCTTATTTATTATGTATTATGTGGAGTTCCATGTCTAATCTCATTGCAAACAATGTTCAATGTGTTGGTATCAATGAAAATAAAGACAATTGTAAATGCGATTCTAAAAAAAAATAGTGTTGTGTGGTACTTTGTGACTTTCAAGTTTGCATGAGTGTCATTAAGTTGAACTGTTTATTTCTGATGAATTTGATTATTGGTTTGCTTCTTTACTAATGCAGATTAATTACACCATAGCAAGAGATTTAATGTTAGAGAAGTAAAAAAACATTGAGCAACAGGTACCAATGTTGTAAGTCTTAGGTATGACTCGGCCGGGCTTCGAATGAGCGACCTACCAGTCTCGGAGCGAGCTCCCTCCCAGTCTCAGGGCAAGAACCCCCAAAGCCACTGGGTTGATAACATTTTGTGAGTGTGATGTACACCAGGTTAAAATATTGCCTCAACAGCAGGATATTCAGAGAGCTGTGCGTTAAGGTTTAAAATGCCTCCCCACTTCTTGTAATGCTAATGATTCTATACCTGATAAAAATATGAAATTGCCACCCTCAAATGCTTATCAAAAAACAGTTCAGTACAGCATAATTAGATGAATCTCCTCATGGCAAGAAGTCCTTTAACACCCTTCGGGCGTGCATTCCATCAGAATATGAGCATTAATGAAATTCATTAAAAAATGATTACAGGAATCCAAAGAACGTAAAGAAATTCAATTATTCACTGTTTTGCAGGGGGTTACCTAAACCGTTTTGCATTGGACCAGAGGATTTAGTTGGTTAAAGGGGACCTATTATGTACTAGAAGTACAAAATCTGCTATTCCCAAATTGAATACAAAAACCTTTTGGGAAGTACAGTATTTTTTTAACGCCAAAAGTGAGCAATGTTTGTTAGAAAATAACCAGGAGAATAAGGTTAATGCGTATCTACACTGGCATCCAAATGTTCAGGCTTTAGACTTCAAAGTTTGTTAATGTTACTGTGAAAATGCGAGAGATAACATACTGATAAAAACGCGTGAACCAAATATAAGAAGCAAAGCTTAAACTAGTAGCTCTTCTCAATGAATTCTTTGTTAATGGCATTGGCGTGCTTAAAATTGAATTCCGCCATGAAGCGTGACAACACTCATAACACAATAATGGATTAATGTTATTTTTTGTGGTATAAATGTAACCTATTTCACACAACTTACTTGTTTGTTTTTCAAAACATTATTGACTTTGCAATCTGCCCACTAATGGCTGCAGCACAAAAGGAGCACACACACTCAATTTCGTGGGAAGATGCACACACAAAAGGCGATGACAAATAGATACAATGCACTTGACATGTCACCTACAAAGCCTCACTTTTTTTGCTTGCTTGAGCCGATGGAAGCACAAGCACTCAATAGGGTGAGGCCATCGCTGACTTTATTATTGGAAATGCATTAGTGGGAGTGAGTATGCAGTGCCAGAAGGACGTAATAAAGGCCTGAAACGTTGAGAAAGAACAGATAAATATGTAAAATAAAACTGGCCAAAATAATTTGCAATTTTGGCATTGCATATAAAAAAAGACTCATTGTTGTGCCTTGAGTGCATTTTAGGCAATGTACAACCAACAGTGACATTTCATAATTATACAGAGCACTGAATAATTATTCCATCTCCTGTTGAATATACTTGCTAGACATTCTAATTTACAGCTTTCTATAGATTGTGTATTGTGTTGAGGTCTGAAAACCACCAATAGATAAACTTAACACTCTCCTGTTTTAAAAACTCCTTGAATAGATTTTATTGAACCTATGAAATGATATTGCTCAAAAATGTGGTGACATTTACTTTTTTGCCTAAACATAAAATTATCGGAAAATAACAAATTTACACATTAAAATTGAATCCTGTGTCTGAGAACATGTTCCATTAAAAGTATTTACTCATTTCGGTTTTTGTAGAATTGATTGAGGAGTAGCAAAGGCAAAAATAAATTACAGCCAAAGAAATAGCAGGTCCTATTTTTTTCCAAAGGATAAGGATAAGAACTATGGATAGATTACAATTAAAGGGGGTAAGATTGCATTTATAATTCTGAAAACAATCGTTGAAGATTTTTACCGCAATATTTTACCCTTGTAAATATGCAAACATATGTACTTTTTAATAACTATGCATTTGTAACACATGATATTCAAGTGAGCGTGATTGTAGTTTCCTATATTAGTGCATCCATAGCTTCTATTCTAAGTAAAAAAACATCGGGTGGTGTCACCTACCTAGGCTCTCACAATTTCTGACAAAGTTGATCGCTTTCTGTTTGACCAATTGTAGCCAGTGAGTCAGAAAAAACAGCCTGTCACTCAAGCCCCTCACCTGGTGTTATATTTTAGCAAGACACAACTGGCAAATAATGTCGCTCTCCTCTTGTGTTTCACAGTCAAAATTGCAGGTTAACTGCTTCAACAAATTTGCGAATGCACAAGAAGCTGTTCGTCTAAATAGGCCTGCGCAAGTGTGTCCATATGAAGTTTCCAAACAGAAACAGACGCTCACTTCTTATTTCCACCTTTTTATTAACCATACATTTTTATGTTTTTGACATATTTCAAGAATCTGAATTTTGACGTTTATGAATCCATCCATGTTCATTCAGGTCAGAATCAGGATCCATCCAAGAATCCCTACCCTTTTAGTAAATGTGAGCCACAATGCTGAAAGAAAGGAATTGTTTCACACCACTTTATGGTACTACAAATTCTGAAGGTGTTAAAAGGGGGGGAAACAGGGCACTGTAACAATATAGGGAAGACTGTTTTAAAACTGGCTGACAGGAAATGTTCTTAAAACGATATGTGCTGCAGGTTGTAAGAATGTGAATCATTCTTAGTGTGACCCGCAAAAGCTTAACATGTCTGAGTGTCTGAAAATAAATCTATTAAGAGTACTCTGACTAAAGACTACATTTTCCACAGTGCCTGTTGACTAGAATACCTACAAAGTGGTTCATCGGCGCCACTACAGGGCAGTGTTTCCATATGAATGTCAATGAAAATAATTTTAGAATATACCAAAAATGTCCAAAACGATTTGGTTATATTTAGTTTATAACATATGTTTCCAATCAACTGTAATGTCTGTGACTGGAAGAAGAAATATATCCAGAGTTATTTAATATCAAGAAGTTGTTTAATTATTTTCCATGCCATTCATTTATAAATAGTTACATTTCTAAGGTACATAAGGCCCTTTGAATACAGCAATTATGCTAGTGTGGCCCACTGTGAAAACTACTTTGACAGCCTTGATCTAATAGCTGCATGTTGTTTTAGTGTAACTGCATAAACAATTACCCACCTTAACTTTCTCTCCAATAGTGAATAACCACGTATGCTTTCAAATCAATCTGTCCTGTTTCCCCATTTATCATATTAGTCTACGTATTTGGGCTGCTAATGTGGCCCTTGGGAAAAATTAGCTTGACAGCCCTGGTCTAAGAGGTTCATGTTGTTTACTATAACTGCATAAGCAATCACCTACAGTACCCTAAGTTTTTATTTCAGACTGAATAACCACATATGCTTTCTAGTCAACCAGTCCAGTTTCCCCATTTGTCATATTAGTCTACAATATGGATCCCTAAAATTATTTTTCTTTAGTCCTTGTGTGAAATATGAAGACAATGTCGACCTATTCTAAATTTAGTAGTTTTGAGAACCCACACGGGGCCATCTGTCATCTCCATCTGTAGCACCTGAAGCTCAACACAGCAGCGCTGTGCTTGCTATGGACAACATTAACTGGTATAGCAGTCAACACAGGCAGTTTGATAAAAGGATCTCATGTCCTATTTTGTAGCAGGTTAGCAAGGAGAGGTAAGAAGAATGAATTCCAATCCACAAACAAACTAACTGTTGTTATGAAATTATGATGATATCTTTTTTAAACTTGTCACTTAGCCAAAAGTCACTTAGAACAAAATGGATCGCCGGTTCATTAAAAAAACTGTTTGCCCTGCTGAATAAATGCTTAGAAATATAATTCATCTCAAAGGAACATGTTTGCGTCCAAAGTGATTCAGCAACATGTCCTAATTTCAACAGTAGTGCCTCAGTCTGGACATATTTCTCACCTCTTTTCCTGTTGCGACTAAATCCGGAAATAAAAGTGACTAACACATCGGCTGTTTCTAAAACAGGGAGGCATTCATTACGTTGACTGCTCTCATAATGTCACGCTGTGGTAAAGCCAAGGAGGCCATGTCAACTTAGGCAGGTAAAATTCATTGCACACTAGTCTCCATGCTGAGCATTGTGGAAATTTGAGAGGAGGAACTAGGTAGCAGACAACCCTATGAATGTCAAAAAACGTGTTCAGGATTGAGCACATAAAATGAATCCCTTAAAGAAATGGGAAAGGAAGCAAAGTAAAGGTAGAGGACAGAAGCTAACATAAGTTTCAGAGATTTTTATAGGGTACTTGCTTACCTCTGGTCCCATCTGCTCTGTTTGTGTAGCGCAGTCAATTGTGTGGCTGTCTTTGATTTTCGGTGCAGCTTTGGCACTCTCCTGTAGGAACAATACATACATAATTAGTCATGTAGCAAAATATACCAACAGAACAAAAATCGGATATCAAATGGCAGAAAGTAGAGCAAGATCACAATTGAAGCAGACGTCAATGTGCGTTCATCCTTTCCCGCATGCATAGAAACGTACACCTGAATGCCTTTTTTGGGGATTTACCCGAAAGCGAAAATTGCACAATTGATTTTTTTCCTTTGTCTGATGCACAGAAGGTAGAAAGAACATCCCAGATATTCATATTTTAATAACATTTTTATATTTTATTTAATAATATTCTAAATTCCAAAATGTTGGCATGTATGTGTCCAATCTGGGGAAGAATTGAGGAATACCCTGAATTGGCTATAACAATAAAACACGGGAAAAAAACTATTAATGCTAATATTTGCACTCATGACAGGTAAGCAAAGCTGTCTTGTAAGGCAAAGAATTGTTCCATTCGAATGCAATAAATGTACACGCAAAGCACAAGATTTAATAATTGCCCTACTAAACATTTTAAAAGTCGGCTTTTTCACAGCGCTACGTCAAGAACTGCATCAAATTTCTTCTAGCAAAATGCATCCACGAGGAAGAGCAGAAAAGCTGTTAAATGTGACAGCCATTGATGGCCAGCCTGTGGGCAGGTCCTTGTAGGAGATAATTAATAGGTTTCCACTGGCAGATTTACACATACAGGCGGGTGGAGCTTTGGCTACAGTTTGCCCTTTCCTTCAAAGTGCCGCACTTGAACTTGGCAGCGGCAGACAAGGTTTCATCTCGCCCTCTCTTCCACATGCAGAGTATACAGCAGGTTGCTTGAAATGCTTGTCTTTGTCAATTTAACAAAATGGAATGCCGAGCTCAAGTGACATTTGATATACACCAGATGTTAAGCACTCCAACAGAGGGAAAAGTGGAAAAGCTGTTTTTGCAGAACGAGAGCCGAGGTTGAAAAAAATCCACTAACCTGCGCCTGACATTGAACAAGAGCAATTTTTATGGTAGATTAGTAACCCGTCAACAGTGATAGTAGTAACGCGTTACAAATGAAAGTGTTCCTGGAATGCAATTACTTTTCTTGGTAATAAGTACTGTAAAAAGTAAATGATTGAAGTCAAGTCAAGTCACATTTATTATATAGCCCTTAATCACAAAAATGTCTCAAAGAACTGCACAGGATTGCAATTACACAATAGCACAATTACCTGATCTTAAACCAACTTTTGTAGCGTTACTCTGCA
Organism: Urocampus carinirostris; assembly: GCF_059441175.1. Classification (NCBI taxonomy): domain Eukaryota; kingdom Metazoa; phylum Chordata; class Actinopteri; order Syngnathiformes; family Syngnathidae; genus Urocampus; species Urocampus carinirostris. The sequence goes on along the minus strand of NC_142353.1, from coordinate 18,938,269 downwards.
ACTTTTAAAAAGCAGATCACAATGTCTATTGCAATTTGGCAATAACCAAATTGCTTGTGAAATCAAATTCAATTATCCTTCCGCCAGCAACACAACACTAATTGCAATAAATGACCAAGGCTGGGATGTTTATCCTGTATCTACCTGCAAAACAGAACGGAATAACGTTAAGGTGGCACTGTCTTAAGCACACAGTATGTGGGCACCTGGCTTCTCCCTACTAAAATGTTGATATTCTTCATAACTGTATATACTTGCATCTAAGCTGTATCGACAACTACAATATAAAATACTGAAATCAGATGGTCACTTTATTTTCGCATACTAATTTGGTTGTCACCAGGAGCAAATAGTAGCTGGGACATGGGGGAGGATGCCTGGCAATTATCTGGGTGGTAACGCAATGGGTTTTTATATTAAGTAACTGCTAACTTTAACTAAATACTTTTTTTCAGTAACAAACTGAAGTGTCCCCGAACTAAAATACAACAGAAAGAATACACAGCCAAACTAAAAAGTGCACTATTATGTGGCTCAGGTGAAAGTGTAATTTAAAACTATACAAAAATTGTGGGACACTTCATACAATGTGCGTTCAAGTCAAATCTTTTAACGCAAAATTACAAAAACACGTGCTTTTTCTTTGAGCTAGAGACCTTTTAGAGAAGTCGGCGCTTAATTTTGTGAGCAAATTAAGAGCTCTTTTTATAGCGATGGTGGAGTGGAGATGGAGGCAGGGATAAAAGACAATGACCCAGACAGGGATGCAATAGAATCCACTTTGTTTTAGGTTGGTAATAAGATTCTATAAACATTCTAAAAAATCCAGCATTGCAGTTTATTGATGAGGATAGACTACTAAAAGACAATGAAGTATCATACAAAAGTGTGGGCTATTTGCTTACTTAGATACCAGAGCTGTATATGTGAGTAGAAACCAGGATTTTCTTTTCGTTTGGAGAATATTCAATTGTTTCATCACCACACGATAGAATTTTGCACCTATGTTATATCCTTATTTTTAGTCATTAAAAAACACAACACCTTCATCCACAGCATCACATTGTTTTTGTGTCCGGAAATACTTGATCATACATTTTGAACACTAAGTAACATGAAGAAAATGTAATTCAAGCACTAGAATAATAGAAGATAATCTAAATATATTAATTTCTGCTGAGTTAACTTAAAACACAACGAGGAACACGTGTCTCAAGAAAGCAGATACTGTAGAAGAGTACCGTATTTTCCGCACTATAAGGCGCACCGTGTTATAAGGCGCACCTTCAATGAATGATATATTTTAAAACTTTTTCCATACATAAGGCTCACCCCATTATAAGGCGCTATAAGTGCAAGCTGGTTTAAGATCAGGTAATAGTGAAATTTTTATAATTGTAATCCTGTGCAGTCCTTCGAGACATTTTTGTGATTAAGGGCGTCATAAATAAATGTGACTCAACTTGACTTGGCTACAGTAGAGGATGTAGTTACGTTATGCAACCATTAGATGGTGCCGCGCTAAAGGGAGTATCAACAAAACAGTCAGATAGGTCAGTCAACTTTATTAATAGATAACAAACAAGCTTTCCACAACTCCATTCACTCCCAAAATGAATAAACAGCCGTTTTATTATTTTCTCTGAGGTAAAGCATTTTCGTGACACATCTTTAACATCTTTGAACAACAGCAAGGCATAACATTTTACTTTTCCTCCATTTAGTCAACACGCAAAAAATCGTCTGATACTGTGATGGTAAATTAAACGTTGCAATCGCAATATAGTGACACTCGTAATGTGCAAAAACAACAAGTGCAAAACAATAACAGTAAAGCAATAACATAATAACTGTAAAATGTAAAACGTTGTAGTGGGTTTTACATAATTCGCCCATGGAACCATTGTTCAGTTAGCGAGTTCCTAGGGGGACTCTAAATTCTGCCGGCTCGAGCCACTCTCGTGTTGAACTCTCTCGCTGCTGCTCTATTCCCGTGTTCTACTGCGTGACTGATCGCCTTGAGTTTAAACTCTGCGTTGTAAGCGTGTCTCTTCATAGGAGCCATTTATACAAACGCACAAATAAAAGAGAATCGTTGTTTAATATTTCCGAGTATGCCCAGCGCACTTCTTCTACGCGAAAAATGGAGTCAGTGGCTGCTTACCGTAAGTTGCGAGACCTTGTAATTCAATATTGATCCATATATAAGGCGCACCGGATTATAAGGCGCATAGTCAGCTTTTAAAAAAAAAAAAAAAATCAGATTTTATGTGCGCCTTATAGTGCGGAAAATACGGTAATCAACATTATAAGGCTCTTCTCACCCTGGCTACTGCCTCTTTGCCCTATGTACTACAGGTAGCTTAAAACAAGGACAAACAGATTCAGATACACTTTCTTTCCAGGGCCATCACCACCCCAAACACACGCAAAACTGAAAATATGTATCGTGCGACTCATTTGTTAATTTTTATTGCTCCAAAATGTCATCGTAATGATTTTCAATGCACTATTCTTATGATGCATTGTTTTTATTTGCACTATTATCATAACTCAGGCCAGTCTCAAAGCACTAAATTTTAAAAAATGTTGACAGTTTTTTTTCCCTTTTTTCTCTTTAAAGACTTTATTATGTGTTTGCCATGTAATGCCATGCCAGATGGCAAAAAGCACCTAAGCAGACAGCAGTTGAACATAGTAATTGAATAAGCAGTTGAGTTGAAACAAATATTAATAACCAAGACAGGAGAATATAACTACAACTTTTTACAATGGTAATGTCTTGCTAGGCAGCGGGTTGTACAAAATGGCAAGGACCTAATTCCAATTTGACATTTTACATATCCCGTTTAATGAAGACAGACGACAACAATGTATATCTGCAATTAATCAGAGGGACTGGCTTCCCTTAAAGTACTCCAGGATTTTCAGCGAGCATTTTTTACAAGATACGTTTTATGTATTTCTGAGCAGTTTTATGTTAAGTAGGTACAGGCACGTGAATGACACTCAATGTAGCTACTAATAAGTTAGCTAGTGATTCTGTAGCCCAAAAAAATAAAATACTAATAATGATACCTATGCAGCCAAGTAGCAAACTTAGTTAACGAGTAACGTGAGTTCACCACTTTAAAGGATGATAAACATTTGTACTATATTCTGGCAACACTAGGGCTGTGGTGGGGAAGGCCCAGTGATGACTCCCCCTTCTTAAGGGTTCTCGGGAAGAACAACCTGAAACAGAAGCTGCTGGTGTCCTTCTACAAAGCCATAGTTTAGAGCACAGGTGTCAAAGATCAGGCACGCTAAGGGATTGAATCCGGCCCGCGAGACAACACTCAGAGAAGCGCAAGAGAAAAACAAGCTGCAGGTTGAAATTTGTCAACTTGACATTGCCAAAGACCAGTGCCCCTCACAAAGTCAATGTACTTGGATTTCTTTCCTTCTCTCTCTCTCTCTCTCTCTCTCTCTCTCTCTCTCTCTCTCTCTCTTTCTTTTCCACTCCCTTTCTCCCACTCTGTCTCTGTCTCTTTCACTCTCTGTGTCCCTCTTTTTCTCTTCCTTTGTTGCTCTTTGTCTCTTACTCTCTCTGTGTCTTTTAACCTCTTTTGCTCTAACTTCCTTTTTTCCTTTTCTCTCTTTTCTCTTTCTCTCTTCATACCCTTTGCGCTTTCTTTTCTCTCCTTCTGTCTTTGTATTTCTCTTTGGATTTTTTCTTCCTCTCCATTTCTTTTCCCCTTTCTCACGACTTTTTATCTTTTATTTCTCACGCTCTTTCCCTCTCTCTCTTTTTCTTTCTTTGTCCCGCCCTCTCTCCTTTTCCCTCCCTCTTTCTCTTATTTCTTTATCTCTTTTTTCTTTCTCTTTAATCTACTAGTCCGGCCCCCGACAGAATGTTTGTTCTATCGTGTGGCCCCAGAGTTAAAATGAGTTTGACACCCCTGGTTTAGAGCATTCTGGCATAGGGTCTCACTGTGTAGTATGCTGGGAGCTGCTTGCGATACCGTAGCAGAGCAATCAACATTATAAAACACACTCCCCACCTACCACCTCTTTGACCCGTTGCCCTCTGACAGGCGCGACAGGTCCCTAAAAACAAGGACAAAGAGGTTCAGAGAAACCTTTGACAAGCGCGCGAAACTATGGAAATACGTATCTTGCGACTTATTTGGGGGATTCTGCTAATTGTATTGCACTTCTTACCATTACATTGTTATTATAACTTAGGCCGGTCTTTAAGCATTATGTTGTAAGTAATTTTGCAAATTTATTCTAACAGTCATTTATCCTTTTTTTCTCTTTAAAGTCTATATTACGAGTTTACCCTGAAGTAACATGTTTTATCTTGTTGTATACAATGTTTCGCTATGTTTATTTCAATGACAAAAAAGACAGTTTTATTCTATTCTAAACAATGGTGTTAAACTATTAAGAGACTGGTCGGAGCTGAGTCCTTCTGATTTAGCTAAGTATAAACCAACCTGTATTTAAATTGTTATCCTTTTCAACCAGTGACATACAAAAAAGCCTCTCACTGATACAGGGAGGTAATATAAACGTGTTGCAAATAGCAGCTGAAAACACAGAAGACGAAAATGCAGACGAGATTGAGATGAGAAGAACAGAAAGCAAATCAAAGACAGATGCCAAATGGGATTCAAGTCAGTGGATGGTGACTGACGTCTCTCATTACGCTGGGACGTAAGACGCAGGCACATTATCCTGCTGAGGCTTGCCATCATGTCTACATCGCACCGCTTCGATAGAGCAGGTGACACAAGAATGACAAACAATGACAACACTATTGCGACAAACAACACTTAGAGGACCTATTGTGAATATTTGACTTTTTTAATTGCACACATAAACAGAGCTGGGTCTCTAGAGTGCCTAGCCACCTATCAAAAGAGAAAAAAAAACAAAAAAAAAAGACTCAATCTTCAATCAGTCCGTTTCAGAATATTTTGAACACGCCTGCATTTCAGCCCCCTGTGGTGTTATGCAAAAGGTCTTGGGGGTTAGGTTATTGTGTGTTTGTTTTTCTTTCATTCATAGATTTTGAGCTCTTTTCAAGCTCTTTTTTGAAAGCTCTAGACGTACAATCCAGAAAAAATGTGTAATTTTAATTGGTAAATCCATGGTTCGTTACTCTTCAAAATCATTTTTTTTAAGGGGGAGCGTGGAGGGGACGGGGGGGTTGGATCTCGGCTTCTTGGGAGTTTGTCTTTCTATCATTTATATCTGTATGAATACATCATTAGATTATTCATATTAAACAGAAATGATTTTTACATTTATTTGCATTAACAAGTGTATTATTATTTACATATTTGCACATGTGTAATGTTAGGACAATAATGAGTACAGACGCTCCCTTACTTACGACCATTCGACTTATGTAAAACGTTAGATACAAACTTTTTTTCGGGATGTCGAAAAATATCTGGACATCGCTGTAAATTATATTTTGTATTGCGTGCACCTTTTTCCGAGGACAGGACATTACTGTAGTGCTTCTTTCCGCCGCTACTGGCGTGTGGCATTGTTTGAGTTCACCTAGCATCCGCCCAAAGGTGAAAAAATCCGCCTTCTCTTCCTAATTCGTATGTAAACATCTCTCCTTTGCATAGTCGTTATCCCACCGCTGCCACCAATGTAGCGTGTCGTTTTGTGTGGGTAATGGATTGCTCATCATTCATTAAAAATTACTCAGAAATACTTAAGGTCTCTTTGTAAACACACCGAACTCTCACCAAAACTAAACTCTCACGACATTTGTCGCCCTACTGACGTCATTCATGTGCACCTCACATTCTACGCGTAGACTATCGCCAGCGCGTTAAGAACTTTGACATTTTTATTGTTTGATATCTCGCGCATCCACTCAATATGGTTGGTATAAATTGTAAAGGAGAGGCGAGCCGTTTCTTTTGAATTGAAAGTGGCATAAGAAAGCTTGATGCAGTTGGGAAAATAGTCGGAACACTTTTTTTCGGCCACTTTTTACCACGGAGGAGGAAGTGGCCCAACTCTTGAAGCCCATCTTCCACAAATTAGCTAAACCTTTTATTTATCTTTACAGAGCATAATATTTTATGAAATGTTTATTTTTTTAGTACAAAGCAATACAGGTTATTTATACAAGCCGTAAACATACAAAATATATCACTGAAGCAACTTACGAACAAATTCAACTCACGAACGATCTTTCGTAAGTCGGCAGCGTCTGTACATAGTATTAAAACAGAGTACCATCATTTACTAATCTAATCAATCTACAATAAAATAATACACTATAACAGCTAGATTGGAGACATAATCACGTAATGTGACAACAGTCTGACGAGTCCAAAGCTTCAACATCAACAGCATGTTTAAAAGCCAGAATGCATGACGGCAGTGGGGTGTGACGTGCCCACAGTATCATTTTAATTTGCACATCTGTCATTGCTAATGCTCATTGTTGATGCTGGAAGGTCCATAATTTCGAGAAACATATGTTGCAATCTTAGAGAAGTTTTTTGGGGGGGAGTCCTTTGATTTTGCACGCAGAAAATTGCAAGGTACAGTCTTCTTGTCCTACAACAGCCCGGGTTTGTAAGAGTGGGATTACTACCAGATTGGCCTGTCAACACCCCAGACCTGTCTTCTGGTAAAAAAGAAAATGCTGGCTCACTATATATAAAGCACAAAATGTGATAGAAGGAAGGAGGTCCTCAAAAATTACAGTCTTAAGTTCCCAATTGCTTATTGGGTGTTTATAAAAGTAATATACCAGTTAGTAAACATTAATCTGCCCCAAATCCAGGGAATATTTCACAAAACCATTTTTTTTTAAATGCAAATGTATTTCTGAACATTGAAATATGATGTGTTTGGTTAGTGCTCCATTTCACATTGGCTAAACATGTTTTTTGAAAGAGAATTTGATTTATGTTGTATCAAACATCTTCATTGCATCGCTCTTAATGTTTGTAGCTCAAAAAAAGGTTGAAGACCCCTGCAGCATATTGATTGTAATATTAAAATGCACGTCACCTTTAAAGCATCAGAATGTCGATCTTAAAACAGTAAGGAAAATGATGTACTTCTTAATAGCTGGACCCAATACTTGACACTCAAAGTTTTCATGATCTTATAATAAGACTGGCTATTGATACCATGCTGTGTATAATTAATGGCAAGCATTCAAATCATTACTGTGTTCATTAATTATTTCATCTTCTTTTCCAGGCTTTTGATTCTCTTCACCCACCAAGTTGTTCTTTAGTTTAAAATAAACGATTTGAAGTATTAACAGAACACGCAATATTTTGAGTTTAGTTTTAATCTAAAAATCTCCAAATCCATGCATCAAAGCCAATTATTCTCTAACGCGTACGCTTGAAAAAAGTCAAAACATCCTCAATGCTTTAATAATTTAGTTTAAAACTCAAAGGAAGTGTGCTTATGGTAGATTTATCAGAGCATATTTTAAATATTTCAACGTCAGGTGCCGTTCATCCATGAACATTCTTATGATAGTCAACTGCAGATGGGTGGAGGCCTCTTTTTACCAAAAAATGAAGAAAAAAGGCAAGGCGGAGGAAGGCAGTTAGCGATATGGGCTCAATTGCATGGCATCGTAGAGAAATTATAATTGTTATTAAAAACTTAATTTAACCTAAAACAATCCAATTGATACCTCTACTACAGTGTGTATGCTTTGTCATTCTCTAAGCTCTAATTCATGCAATTCAGTCACAGGATGCAGTATAACGATAACATTAGTGATTCCTTCTTAAACGGGATTAGCGAAAATACCTTTACAAATACTTTCAAAGAAGAATTTGGAGTGCTGGCGGATTTGGTGATCCGTGTTTGCTGATGTGAACAATAAAGAGGCATCCCCCATATTATAGACATTAACACTTTCTATGTGGTGGTGTTCTTTCCTTAGTGAAAAAATACATCAATTTGGACAGGTACTTGTCAAAAGTGAATACAAATGCTGTGACTAATTGAAGATGGCCACAATTTGGCTTGTTGAAACTAATGTCAAAAAAGAATTATGGACTTCTTTTGTCATCTGTGCTCATTCGCAACAATCTCCCTCACATCACAATAATGTAAATAAAAAGTGTTGGAGCAATGTTTCATCTGATATAAAGATGACAAATTTAAACTTGTCATGAAAGCAGTCCGCACACATGTATTCATACCAGTTCATTCTGCAGCCGGAGAATCAGCTCATCTTTCTCCTTCAGTTGCTGCAGCAACGCCTCCTCCCTGCTCCAGTCCTGAACAAAGGGAACATGGCACAATGTTGCATATTACTTTATAAAAATAAACACTGCAGTCATCAACCTTATAAAACTGAACGTTTGTGAGCATTTTTCTCATTCTTGGATAGTTATGAATAATTGCATTGCAATAACATATAACATTGAAACGGCGCAATAATAATGACGGGGATTTTACTTTTATGTAGTATATGACAAGCATGGTGCTCTTCAGATGCTCTCTGATTTAGATAGTATCGTGAATGTTTCCATTATTGAAGTTGAATCTAAACTTTAGTTATAACTTAAAATTCTAAATTAAAGCATGATTTGTTGACATCGGAGTGTTTTTACTACAATCATCTAGTAAAGGCAAATGGAAGGCCTGTTCGTATGTCAAAAGTTTCGATTGCAACAAAAATAATGTTAGTGTTGGATCATGAAAAAAGTCCGTCAGCATTGTCAAGTTAAAATGAAACTGGTATATCACATGCAATTCAACATACATACAAGCCACATATAGTCTGGGATAACACACTAACTTTATACTGCAAAGAGAGTAAAGGGTTTTTCCCAAATAAAAAATGGATGTAGACAAATGAACTCGTTCTCAATCAGCACCTCAGTGCTTCTGTGTATATGCGTTTAGTGAGTTTGTCCTGGGCCACCAATATCTATGCCTGTATTTTTTTTTTTTTCCCCCTTTGGTTTGATTTATGACGTGTTCCCTCAAGCTCGTCATAGAGCACACCGTCTTTCTGTGAACTGGACAGCAAACAAACGTTTTTAAATTGGTGGGTTTTAAGCTCTTTTACGGTTGGTTGCTGTTATACGCTTTTCATTTGAACGTTTTAACTCATCAGCCGTTTTAGTAAATTCTCAAAATGTTTATTATCCACATACTGTATTCAGTTATAATGTTTTTACCGTATTTACCAAGTGATGGATTAGGATCTGTTCTTTCTGTTCTCTTTTTATTTTATTTTTTTATCTACAGGACAAAAGGTTGGTTGCACAAATGAAGCAGTTTTGTAACATGTAATCTCAAACTGTGTTGTTAACAAAAATGGTGTAGGGTGCCATTTATTAATGGTTGTGCAACAATAAAAAAAAATTCAAGTTTGAAATTTACATTGCAGCATAAGAAACAGTTCCATAACCATCCTGGTTAAGAAAAAGGTAGTTCACAAATTCACTTGTCAATGGCAGTGAATGAGTCAAATGTTGTGTTTACAAAAATGAAAAGGAAGACAAACATTTCCCTTAATTCACTCCAAACTATTCAAGTAAAACTAGGCCACAAATGCATAATTATGAACAGTAAAAGCTTACACTATTCATATTTTTTTCCAGTGCAAAAAAATTTGTTTGTTTTCTCATGTACTCTGTAAACTAACAATTTTTGGGGCAAAGATGACAATGCTAGTTTCCAGTATATAATAATTCAATACAGTGGAACCTCTGTTTTCGAACGCCTCTCAGTTCGGACAAATCGGAGTCCGACCAAAAATTTCGAGAAATTCTTGCTTCGCTGTTCAGTCAAAAAATCGGAGTTCGAACGCCGGTAATGCGTAAGTGCGTACGCTAGGGTGCGATGCTGAGCGGCGTACGGGTGTAGATCGCTTTTCGTGACCAACTGTTATCGCGTGCGGACGTGCTTCGTTTTGCATTTGCTTTTAATATAGGTGTACAAAGTGTTTTAGCCCCTAATTATGCCTGTCATGAGTCACTTTAGTCACTACAGAAAATCATTTGCAGGAACAGCCAATATATGGAAAAGGGTGTGAATTACAGTCCAGGAAATATGTTAAGCAAACTGTAAAGTGCAACTGTTAAAACGACAATCAACATTGCTGCTCTAAAGATTTTTGGTGCATAATGGTGAGTCTCTCTACTGTGCCAGAAAGTAAGTCAAGTCATGTTTATTTGTATAGCCCTTAATCCCAAAGAGTCACAAAGGGCTGCACAGACCACAGATTATTGCAAACCACATACTATTACACAATCCCCTGATCTAAAACCTACATGAGGGCAAGGAAAAACTCAAAAGCCTCAACATGAGGAAAATGAAGACACCTTGAGAAGGGACCGCACATGAGGTAATCCCCCTTCCAGGATGACCAGGCTGCAATGTATGTTGTAATAACAATTAATACACAGATATTGTCGACAGGAACTAAGTTATACATAAGCTATAGAATAGAAGTGTGTTTTAAGCCTAGATTTAAACAGTTCCACGGAGGTTGCAGATCGAATCTCAGGGGGCAGAGCATTCCACAAAATGGGGCTGCAGACCGGAACATAGGGGAAAACTAAATCTGAAAGATATTAGGTAGCAAGTCCATGCATGATTTGGTATAAGACCAACATAACCTTAAAATCACATCTTAAGCTAACAGGGAGCCAATACAGGTTAGTTAAAATCGGGGTAGTGTGATCAAACTTTCTTGTCTTATCTTTTGAAACTTGTTTGAAACTGTTGTCTCAGGCAGGTAAGCCTGAGCTGACTTATTGGAAGTTGTAAGATGATGATGAAAACTGACTCGAAAGCCTACCAGATGAAAAACATGAGCTCACAACAAAAAAAAAGGATTGGTTACGAAGTTAGAGAGGCAAGTTTGAGAAAAGCCGACAGGTGGTCAGGTGGTCATATATATTTAAGGAGAGAAAATGGACAAGAAAATGAAAGAGGAAAAAAGACACGGTAAGGGGTCAAGATGAAATAAAGGACAGATGGAGGGCTGGAAAAGACACAGGGGGGCTGCGGCTGAATATGTTGGTATCTAAGGGATCCATGGGGAGTCATTAATTTGAATCGACGGGCAGAAAAGTCATGGATATAACTTAAACACGGCACCGCTAATCATCCTAAAAAACAACTAATCTCTCTCGTCTCATCCATGTAATAATTTGTCGGTTAATGGGTCACACTTAATGAGTAATGTTGTACCCGAAAGCTAAAGCAAAAACAAAACAATTTGTTACATTATCATTACTCCTCTGCTTAGTATACATGGTGCTAATTTAGGAGTGGCTAAAAAAAATATTTATGGATAGTTGATTTGAATGACCGCTAAAGTATGTATGTCCAATACAATGGCAGGATTTCTATTTTGATGGCCTTTTTGTTGCTTTCAATTGAATGACAGCATAACAAAACATAGAAGAGCTGTCTGGAATTTGGACACATAGAAACAAAAACAAAAAATCCTGGCACTAGTATGACGTCACTCTTGAACACCCCCCCTAACCCCACCTACCTAATGTGTTCAGTCCCGAACAGCTTTGCTAAAAGATAAAAGCAACTCATTTGGGTATTGTTACCACATACTTAATAGAGAAAATAGTTAACTTTAATTTTTTTAAGAACACCCCAAACGACGCAACCCATCTTTAATTTGACTCTTACACTGGTTTAATTTGGGTGATAATCATGTAAATAAATACTAGAAATCCATGTTTTCAAAAAAACAAAATCTTGAAATTAGCTTAAAACAGAAGGGTATCCTAATCAAACAGATAATACCACACAATAACTCAAATATCAGGTTAGATTTTTTTCAATCGTGAAAGTGGAGAATTAGAATCTATTTCTAAAATAATGTGATTGGAACTGCCTCAGCTGGCGGCTGAGAGGTAGAATCTGATCAGAATCAACACAGTGCAGCCACTTAATGTGATTTTGTCCCACAATTGAAGGCACTCCATGCTCGCAATCAGCAGCCTGCTGAAAATGCCGTGAAGATGATTTGCATACCACAGGTTAGCAGAAATGATTCGATTCGTTTACATTTTTTAGGAGGTACATGCTGCCAGTTTGATATCACAGTCATAATGTGCATGGGACGCCGTTTCTTTGGAAGCTGCTGGCCTAAAACTTTACCAGGGAATCTTTTACTACCCGATCCCCCAAAAATCACTCAACTGTCTTTAGAGCTGATACGTACTTTTTTTTTTATTTTATTTTTTTTATCTTACATCTCAAACAAAAGCCTAACATTGCTTTGCAACAATTTATTCTTTGAACACAAACTAACTGGACAAACTATCCACAGTACAGTCCTAAAGCTGAATGATTTAGCGGACGCAATATAAGCACTGGCACAGTTTCTGAGCTCTTTGAACTCCTTCCTGGAGCAGTTGCGTCCTTTCCTTCATACAATGGCTCGATTGACTCACTCATGAATGAGTTCGATACCACCCTGACTAGTGTCCTGGATTCAATAGTGCCCATAAAGCTAAAATCACGTCCTAAAAGACGCACGCCTTGGTTTACTGATGAAACTAGAACCCTTAAACAAGAATGCAGGAAATTGGAAAGAAAATGGCGCGCTACCAAGATTGAGGTTTTCCATCAAACCTGGTGTGACAGCTTGTTACAGTATAAAGCGGCCCTTGCCTCTGCAAAATCGGCCTACCTTTCGAAGGTGATTGCGTCTCAAAAGAACAATCCCAAAGCCCTTTTTGACACTGTAGCATCTCTTACAAGGCAACAGACTATCGCAGATAGTTCGACGCACTCTGCTCATGACTTAATGGTCTTCTTTACTAAGAAGATTCAATGCAGACAGGAAGAAATTGCTAAAGAAATTATTAATACCACACATATTAAAGGGCTGAAATCTACAGATGCACGACAGGGTGGCTGTCCTGGGAAATTGTCCGGTTTTAGTGAACTGTCACTTGATGATCTCAAACAGGTGGTGAATGCGGCCAAACCGACAACTTGCCAGTTCGACCCGCTCCCAGGTTCACTTATTAAAAGTCTTTTTGGCGTCCTTGGACCTTCAGTTCTAAATATTATAAACATATCACTCTCCTCAGGTGTAGTTCCAGCAGCTTTTAAGTCCGCCGTTATTAAACCCACACTGAAACGACCCAACCTTGATCCAGAAATCTTAAGTAATTATAGACCTGTGTCAAACCTACCTTTCCCCTCTAAAGTACTTGAAAAAGTAGTGGCACGGCAGCTGAATGTTTTCATATCCGAGAATAACCTTTTTGAATCCATGCAATCACTCTGAGACAGCTCTGATCAAGGTAACAAATGATCTCCTACTGGCAATGGATTCTGGCGCGTCATCACTTTTGCTGCTGCTGGATCTTAGGGGCCGGTCACACAGCCGTTTGTTTGTTCTACCTTCTTTATTAATTATCCATTATCGATCATTTCATAATACGCCACAAAGCTTAGGAGCCGGGACTCTTACTTTCAGCCAAAAGGCCAAGTTAAGATCCTAGCATTAAAGCCTTGCTGCGACCATTGAGAATGCACTGAAAGATTTATTCAAAATGAAGAGAAACTACGCTGACGGTGATCCATGTTCACCCCCTTGACGTCTCGAGCACAACTGACGTGTGCTCGGCATTCGCGCTGTTTATACGCGGAGAAAGGCGTTTGACCGTCACACGCGTAACACGCTAATTTCACGTAATAACACCGCGATACAGGCGCAGAACATGCTATTACCATGCTCCACCCACGATTACCCGCTGAAATTTCCCGTCCTACCCATGTGTAACCACGCCCTGGCCGCGGCCAGAGCACGTCGTTCCGCGTAATTTCCGCGTCATTTCCTCGTGTTGACCACGTGTGCGGCACGCGGTTTAACACGTGCTCAAAATTTTGAGCAGCTCAAAAGTTTTGAGCGCGGCCAACCACGTGAAAATTTCCGACCGCGAGTAAAGCACTGCTCTATGTCGTCTATATGGCGGTCTCAAAACGTCCAACAGCGCCCAACAGCATCTGCTTCACGGCCAGAAATATCTGGCCGTGGTTCAGCCTCAATACTTTCGTGAAAGGCGGTGTACCCGCGCTCTGAAGAATTGAGCAGCGCCAAACATTTTCGCACTGCCACCCGCGCGCGAATTACCGACCTCGTGTGAAGCACCGCTGTATCTCGTCTGAATGGCGATCTCAATGCGTCCAATAGCGTCCGCCTCAAAGGCAGAAATTTCTGTCCGTGATTCAGCCGCAAATGTCTGTGTGACCGGCCCCTAAGTGCTGCTTTTGACACAGTGCACCACAATTTCCTACTAGAACGGTTGGAAAAATGGATTGGTCTCTCAGGAACCGTCCTCTCGTGGTTCAGATCCTACCTTTCAGATAGGACGCACTGTGTTAAATATGGTGAAATGACATCTGAGCCCTTTAATGTTACATGCGGTGTTCCGCAAGGTTCAGTGCTTGGCCCCCTTCTTTTCAGCATTTACATGCTTCCATTAGGTGATATTATTCGCCAGACATGGGACCAAGTCACACATGTGCAAGTCTCAAGTAAGTCTCAAGTCTTCACCTTCAAGTCCCAAGTAAGTCCCAAGTATTTTTTTCTTGGGCAAGTCAAGTCACAAGTCAAGTCCCGAGTCTTAGATTGCCAAGTCCAAGTCAAGTCACAAGTCATAAAAACAGCGACTCGAGTCGACTCGAGTCCAAGTCACTAAGTCTCAAGTCCCCATGTCTGTTATTCGCAAGTACAATATCAGCTTCCACTGCTACGCAGACGACACTCAACTATATCTTCCGTTGGAGGAATCTCCCACACTAAACTGTGGAAATTTGGAGGCCTGCCTCATTGAGATAAAAGAGTGGATGTCACTCAATTTCTTGCGTCTTAACTCTGAAAAGACCGAAATGTTAGTCATTGGTCCATCTAAATGCCGTGACTTATTCTCAAAAACTGCTGTGAACATTGACAAATGTCACATCACACAGAGTGACTCAGTTAAAAATTTAGGTGTCATATTTGACCCTGATCTATCCTTTGAAATGCATGTAAAGAAAATTACTAGAACTGCTTTCTTCCATCTTCGTAACATTGCTAAAATCCGTTCAATACTGTCTCAGTCTGATGTGGAAATTATAATTCAGGCATTTGTTACCTCCCGTCTCGATTACTGTAATGCACTACTCTCTGGTCTCCCGAAGTCTAGAATCAAGTCTCTTCAGCTGGTACAAAATGCCGCAGCGAGGCTTTTAACTAGGACAAAAAAGTACGATCACATAACACCGATTTTGGCTAACCTGCATTGGCTCCCAGTTAGCCATAGATGTGACTTCAAGGTTCTCTTAGTATTGTACAAAATCATACATGGACTTGCTCCCTCTTATCTTTCAGATCTGATTTGCCCCTATGTCCCGGTCCGAAGCCTACGATCTGAGAGTGCCGGTCTTCTGGTGATCCCAAGAGCAAAGAAGTGTTCTGCTGGTTCGAGAGCG
The DNA here is from genome assembly GCF_059441175.1 of Urocampus carinirostris. NCBI lineage: Eukaryota > Metazoa > Chordata > Actinopteri > Syngnathiformes > Syngnathidae > Urocampus > Urocampus carinirostris. The sequence continues at coordinate 18,922,792 of NC_142353.1, read as the reverse complement.
TTCTCCATCCGGGCACCGGTGCTGTGGAATGCTCTTCCCCCTGAGATCCGATCTGCAACCTCAGTGGAAATGTTTAAATCTAAACTTAAAACTCACTTCTACTCCATAGCATATGAATAACCTACTCTTCTCGTCGGCTGAAAAATAGTCTGTGTAATATAGTGTAATAATCTGTGAAGCCCTTTGAGACTCTTCGTGATTTAGGGCTATACAAATAAAGATGACTTGACTTGACTAACACATTTTCTAATATCAATTAAGTAAAATATAAATTAATGTTGCCATATACCAAAAACTGTTGGCGGATTCAAGTAGCCCAAAGTGAGTTCAGATGACTGCTGAACTAGTCCTTTATAGGGTCACATATACATGGCAGTTTGAAAGTTTTAGGGCACATTGTCTTTATCCGGTCTTACTCCTGCTTATAGCTGAACAATGAAAATAAAAGTGCAAAACCTCAGCAATGACAGTTTCATTTTTTTTTTTCCAAAGCAAGATGCATATCTGATGGTCCAGACTGACTGATTTGTGCCTGTTAAACAAACAGATAAGGCAGCAAGGCGGCGCAGTGGTTAGCGCATGTGCGGCACAGTTCATGTCTTGGGAACCTCCTGCGTGGGTTCAAATCCAGCTCCAGACGTCCTGTGCGGAGTTTGTATGTTCTCCCTGTGCTTGCGTGGGTTTCCTCCGGGCACTCCGGTTTCCTCCCACATTCCAAAAACATGCATTTTAGGTGAATTGGCCGGTCCAAATTGTGTGAATGAGCGAGTGAGTTGTCTGTCCCAGTGTGCCCTGCGATTGGCTGGCAACCAGTTCAGGGTGTCCCCTGCCCACTGCCCGATGATTGCTGGGATGGGCTCCAGCACCCCCGCGACCCTACTGAGGATAAGCGGTGTAGCTAATGAGATGAGATGAGAAACAAACAGATAAATAATATCTCAAGGTGTCTCGCCATCTTGTCTTCATCTTTTGTGTTTAAAATTAAAGACGTTTTTTTATGAATAATTGATTTGCAAAATCATTTTTCACATTTTTTATTATACATTTTTATTGCACAGCAGCAGCTCCTATCATGTTAAATAACAGAGGGGGGGGAACAAACTTCAAACTATTGTCTCAGTCATTATGTGGCAGTTGATGCGTTGTATAGCACATAGTTGCTGTTTTTGTATTATTAAACATCAATAGGGCAAAGGGTTTTGCAAAATATTACCTCTGCAAATGTCATACCTTTATTTTCAAGTGCCCCTTGTACACAAACTACAACCTTCTAAAAAAAAGTGTAAAGTAATAAATTAAACTTTTCAGGCAAATGTGCTGGCTTATTAGAATGCGGAGCAATGTTAGTAATGTCAAAATTGAATTAGAATAAATCCCCATTAGCTGAACTGCAAATACCAAGAAAACTATACAACACATTGAACATCAACGCCATTTACTGTACTGTCTTCATGTCTTGTCTGTTTTCTATGTGCAATAAAATTCAATTTATGTATGACACCATAAGGTTTATTCGTCAAGGTTTCATTTAATTCTATTATACAACCCCTGGCAAAAAGTATGGAATCATCAGTCTTATACAAGTACTCGACATTTTATTCTGTAGAACAAACTCGGATAAAAAGCATGAAAAAAGAATTACGTTTTTTCAAAGTGCAACTCCTTGGCACTCAGAAAAACTAAAAAAAAAAAAAAAAAGAATAAAACAAAACTTTGTAGTAGTCAGTAAATGCTACTTTAATAGACCAAACACAGGGGGGAAAAGTGGAATCACTCTATTCAGAGGAAAAAATATGGAATCATAAAAGACAGACAAAGAAATAGCAATCAAAACATATCACTAATATCTAGTTGCACCACCAATGGCTTTTATGACAGCTTGCAGTCTCTGATGCATGGACTTGATGAATGACAAACAGTATTCTAAATCAATCTGGTGCCAACTCTCTTTGATTGCAGTTGCCGGTTCACTTTGCAGGGTGGAGCCTTGGTCTAGACACATTTTTTAAATTTCCACCACAGGTTTTCATCTGGGTTGAGATCTGGGCTATTTGCAGGCCATGATATTGACTGGAGGCGTCTTTCTCAAAGGAATGCTTTCACAGTTTTTTCTTTACGGCATGATGCATTGTCATCTTGGAAAACAATTTCATCCTCCTCAAACATTGTTTTATTGAAAGAATAAGAAAGCTCTCAAAAAGGCCAATTTAAACCTGTGCATTTATTGCAGATTTGACCACAGCCATTTCCTTAGTGCATTTGCCTGACATGCAATCCTATATCATTGAGGACTGTGGGAATTTGGATGTTTTCTTTAGGCAGTCCTCTTTGTAAATATTACCAAAACAGCACCAAGCATCATTACCTTGTCCAATGTAGGTTAGTGACTCATCACTGAAGATAACTTTGATCCAGTCATCCACAGTCAATGATTGCCTCTCCTTAGCCCATTGCAGTCTTGTTCTTTTGTGTTTAAGCGTCAACCATGGTTTCCGTTTAGCTTTCCTCTATTAAAATACCATTTCCTTAAGGCGATTTGGCACACATCTGTCACATACATTGCCTCCAATTACTCTCATGTTCTCTTCATTTGTCTTGTTATGCATTTTTTGTTTTCAGGACATATGGCCTTCCTTGGCCTACCAGTACGGTTGACTTTATGAACTTTCCCATGTTGTTTGTACTTCGTCCAAATCTTCGATACAGCTGACTGTGAACAGCCCACATCTTAGGCAACCATAGGAGTAGAGTTACCAACTTCAAGAAGTTTGACAATCCTGTCTTTGGTCTCAAGAGACATCTCTTTGTTGGATCCATGATTTTTGCCAATCTACTTAGTCCAGGAACCCTCCGAGGTGTGTTAACTGCTGAGTAACGAGTAGACTTAATCTAAGCCAGGTGCCCAATTAAGCAAAGAAAATTGACTGAGTGTGTCCTTATTTTCTACTCAAAATGGATTGATTCCAAAAAATTCCTCAGAATTGAATGATTCCATATGTATTTCCCAGAACTTTCTCTATAAAAGTAACATTTGCTGACCATTTTAATGTTTTTTTCTTATTTTAGGGTTTCTGAATCTCAATATGTTGCACTTTGGAATGTTTGTGATCTAAGTTTTTTCTACAGAATAAAATTTCTGAGTGAGGGCTTGCCCAAAACTGATGATTCCATACTTTTTGCAAGGGGTTTTAAGTCTATGTCAGCACAATACAGCACATTACTGTTGACTCCTATTTGTCTTGTACAGAAATGGGTGGCAGAAATACTTTTGTGGTTTTCCGGTAAATAGAACAGGAAACAAATTCCAGTCAGTAAAAACAACAGATCTAATTGGAGTTGGAAATGAAATAAATTTATAGTCAATTTTAAGATTGTACAATTCATTATAAGGTGTACTCTTCAATAGGGACTGCATCCTAGGTAACTGCGACATTGTATTATAGGTCTAATTTTGAATACTGTCACAGTGATTAATTCTATCTATAAAAAGATGTTCCCTGTGTGCTTTGAAACGAAAGGTGAATGTACATTGATACAATTTAAATCGCCTGAGCCGTCCTACAGGCTCCTCTAAATACACACCATGATAGGCCGCTTTTTAACGTAATAAAATGGTGGAACTAGGGCGAAAAAAAAAACTGGGACACGGTCTGACACTGCCGCCTCTCAGGTGGCTCGCTGAGATTTTGCTTCGACAGAAAATAGCTGGACAAATTTTCCATTTCTCACGCCTCCACCGATCGAAGCTTGTCTTCCGTGATGCGCTTTCAATTTCACCACTTTGGTTAGTTGGACCCGGTTAAAACAATGTCCTGTATTTGGCGTTTCGAGGTGTTTCATCACACCCGCTCCGACTAAATCCATCAGACTCACGAAGGACAAAGCTTCAAATACATTCTGTGATACTACCCCAGTCATTTCTCGGGCAAATGAATCCCATTTGGATGCTTGAAATTGCTTGCAAAATGTTTGTCCATGGCCTCACTGTTAATAGTAAAGCATTTTAAAAAATGATTTTCGTGGTAAAATACTTTACTGTGTGTATGGTTCATGAAGATTACATTAGAGTTAAGATTGAGTCTAAAAAAATCTAGCCCAAATTGACGCAGGGCGTCGGGTATTGAAGCCCGTCGCCAGCCTGAGCCCAACCAATTACCTTTATTTGCAGGACCAAGCCCCAAGCAAACACGAAATTCCATAACAAACTAAAGCTTGTGTAGTGTAATAAAATCTAAGGTTATTAAGACTATTTAAACATTTACATCTTAAATTTCTGTGTCTGCAAAGGTTACAATAATTGACAATTTTCCATCATTGAGGGATCTTTTTTCAAGAGTTAATGGGAAAAGTTTTAAGTGCGTCCGTCATTTGGTCCATAAACCACAGCAGCAGTACGTCCTTAAGAATCTAGCAGAGCACTTTAAGAAAGAGAGGCAGAGAGACAAGAGGAAAATGACAGACGATTAAATGTGTTTTGTTTGTTTGTTTGTTTTTTAGTTTAGTAACCACACATTGTTTCAGTATAAACCTTTATAAACATATATGTATTTTCTAAAAAGTCAGCGAGAGGGATGCCGAGCTGGAGCCGAACACAATGATTGACATTTGGGTCGTGCTCAGGCTAAAGTGTGTAATGTACATATTGTTTTATATCAACAGTGACAAAAGTCAAATCAAGTTTTGTTTTTGTTTTTTTTTGGTTGAGGTCACTAATTATTCACGATCCCATTTTTTCTTGCATTAACATGCATCAGCAAAATCTCAAGTTTAGTCTCAACTAGAGAGGAACATCTAAAGCAGACAAGCTCAGTAAATACTATATGTGCTGCATGGAAGGTCTTGTCTCAGGTCAAAAGTTTAATTATTTCATTCATTAATGTACCGTAGTTTGCCACAGAGAAATGGCCAGATGTCCTCTATCCTAGGCATTTATTTTTAAGTTGGAAAGTGTAATGCCATATGTTTAGGGACATTACCAATACCCATGTCTTGAGAAGTCGTTGATACAGATACCAGGTTTTTTAATAGAGATTTTATTATAATTTCAAGCACATCACATGTGTATTTGATCATGTTAGGCCCCAACGTTGATGCTATGTACATTTACATTTGTTCACAAAACTTATGATAATCAACATTACTCAAAAAGTTGAGTACATTCCCAAACATGGGCTCCAACCAGGCCCCAACCAGAACAAGGACAGATTTGTCCCCCCCAAAACACCAATGGAAACGTTCATAGTAAGCTCAGACATGGATTCAAATTTTCAAGAATTGAGAAGAAAGAAACAGAAATCTGATAAGAGAAAAAAACTGAGTGCAAATATGACAATTAAAATAAACAAGCATCCACCAATCACCACCTACAAGACAAACAATAAACATGATAACCAGCAGCTCCGGTTCTTTGGCCACCATTTATCACCTACTGTGAAAAATGATTTTGCAAATCAACCTCCCCCCAGATTTGCATATCGGGATCACACACACACACAGTGCATTCAGGAGTCGTTCCCGAATGTTCGGCAGATCCAAAAGCTATATTTCCGTCTGCGAGGGGGGATCAACTCTGTTCAACATGTATATCAGTTGACCGGAACCATCTGAATTATCACCCGCTCCCCAGTAGTACCAGGCTCTGTCCCGATAGAACATTGCGAGGAAGAACCACACACTCGTCTCCATCCAGAAGATGACAAAAAGGAACCATATGGACGTGAAAAGTAATTCAAACATCATCCTGGAACTCAAACTCGATCTTCTTTAGATGGCATTCCTTCCACTCAAACTCGTTTCACATTATGAACATGTACTGATAACATTAGTACATGTAAGTGCCTTCCGAATGCCATCTTGCCAAATCCAGATATAATATTAGTAATTAATAACGCTTTTATTCAAAGGCCTTTCATGTTCATTAAGGCCCGGTCACACAGCCTTTCGCGGGCGTATCGAGGCTGAATCACGGCCAGAAATGTCTGCCCGTGAAGCAGACGCTGTTGGACACTTTTGAGATCGCGATACAGACGAGATACAGCCGTGCTTTACACACGGTAAGAAATTCACACGCGGATGGCCGCGTGAAAAAGTTTTGCTCAAAACTTTAGACCACAGGTAACCGCGGGCGGCACAGCAATGCAGCCGCGGTTACCAGCGATAAGGACGCGGAACAGTCGCCGGAAGGATGCGGAACAGTCGCCGGTCAATTTTGCACATTTTCCACCGCGGGCAAAGGGAAAAAAAAAAATCGCTAAATTTTACTCGCGATACAGACGCAAAAGGCTGTGTGACCGGGCCTTTAGATGGCAGATGGCAACAAGTACCAATACCTAAAAAAGGCTGGCATCAGCACCGATCCCAATATCAGGTATTGTTACTCGCCCATTCCAAGTAACAACATTTTTTTATCTGTTATTTCAAACATTTTTTTGCATGATTTAACACTAAATAATGGTAGGGTTATTTCCCCTTAAATTGATGTTTTGCTAAATCTGTTTTTAAAATCAATTTAAACTCCAAAATTAATTATTTTAATATGTATTTTTACTAATTATTTATGAGAACATTTCACTTTGAAAGGAGGCCTGTTATTGTAGTTTGTTGTTGGTATTTTTTTTAGTTTGAAATGTATTTGTAATTTGATAAATGTAGCTTTAATATACACTTTTGGTGCAACTTAGGACACATCATCAGTGTTGATATCTGATGATGTGTCTCAAGTTGCACTAAATAGATTGTTGATATATATATACAGTACATGCAAAATGAATGAATAAAGAAATCTGAAAAATCCCTTGGATTTAGGAAATTTTTAAGGATTAATAACTTGCACGGATAATTGTGTAGTGTGCAGTACATACCAGGAACTATTCCATTATTTCATTTGTGATCAAAACATTTTTCACTTAACATGAAGCGTTGTACTGGTGCACGCAAGGCAGTTTTTGGTAAACAGTTTTGAAGCCAGGAGGAAACAAGCAACGTACTTCATTGATTGTGGTGAAGGAGATAAACAAAATAATATCTTTGTTAACGTCCAAGCTGGTTGTGTCAAAACGCCAGGTTTTCAGCTTTTACGTGTCTCGAGTTATATTTACAGATTACTACGATTAGTCCAAAAACTATGTTTCAATTGAAATATTGGCTGCATATAAACTTACCCACTGTCGTGAGCGACCTTCATGTGTTGGCAATTTCTATGACAATTAATGAAACTTGCTGATGAAAAAAACAACAATAAAGAATAATCTTCAATAGATACAAACAAAAGCAAAAATATTTCTATTCAAAGTCAGCAAAATGATCATACCAAAGGGTAACTTCTAAAAGATGTGTAGATCAACAAGCAACAAAGGGACTAATTCTCATCAAATATGACAATACTATATGCTATTTTTTTATGGCCCTGAATCGTGTTCAATGACAAACTTAACTGCTAATATACTGTAGATAACTAGACTTAGCGGTCATCTTCAAAGTCACGTTTTAATCACAAAAGAATGTGTGTGTGTATATAATATACATATTTTATATACACACACACACACACACACATACATATATACACACACACACACATACACACACACACACACATATACACACACACACACATATATACACACAAACACATATATACACACACACACACACACACACACACACACACACATACATATATACACACATATATATATACACACACATATATATATACACACACATATATATATACACACACATATATACACACATATATATATATATATATATATATATATATATATATATA